>NW_020327221.1:0-204617 GCF_001858045.2 Oreochromis niloticus | reverse complement strand
ACATAATTTGACCTTGTGCAGGGTCGCACTTGGTTTGGAAATGAAGCCTTGAAACAGACAGTACATGGGTAAGATGGTCCAGCTTTGATTTGTGATTTGAACACAGATATGGCCTCGTTGATCACACTGTTGTCGCTCTCTTGGGTTTGTATGTTCACCCATCTGTATTTCCTTTTTATTTTCATGGCACATCTCATATTGTGCATAATCCTGAATGCAAGATTACTTTGATACCTGTCTCGCATTAGTTGTTTCATAGTTGTCTGTGTCTTACTCTGAATGCGTTGTCACGTGCATAACGCTAGTCACTCGAGATCTCTGTCTCTCTCTGAATTCTGGGCTCTCTTGATACCTTTAGTGATATAGCTTTTGCTTTTGTCTAAATTCAGCATTGTCACAGTAGCGTCTTTTAATATATTGTTGTTGTTTCTTTCTAAATTCATTGTTCTCACAGTAGCGCCTTTTAATATATTGTTGTTGTTTCTTTCTAAATTCATTGTTCTCACAGTAGCGCCTTTTAATATATTGTTGTTGTTTCTTTCTGAATTCATCGTTCTCACAGTAGCGCCTTTTAATATATTGTTGTTGTTTCTTCTGAATTCATCGTTCTCACGTAGCGTCTTTTAATATATTGTTGTTGTTTCTTTCTAACTGTAGCATTCTCAGAAAAACGTCTTTTAACATATTGTTTTTGTTTGTTTCTGAATTCATCATTTTCACAGTAACATCTTGTAATATATTGCTGTTGTTTCTGTCTGAATTCATCATTCTCAAAATAACGTCTTTTATATACTGTTGATGTTTCTGTCTGATTCAGGATTGTTTATATGCCTCGCTTGTGCAGATTTTTTCTTTTCTTTGTAATCTTTATTTGAAGCATATTTTTGTCGTTCTTTCCTTTTTGGTTTTCTTTTCTCTGATTTCTGGGTTTCTCTGATGCCATTAATCTTCTTTTCATTTTGTGCCTTTGTTGTTTATTAACCTTTTTCAGTTTTTGTAAAACTATATCAGAAAGATCACAGGCAGCAACATTTGTTATTGCAGCATTTGATTGACATGAAAAAGCATCATTTGATGGAAAGAAATTTAATTCACTGCATAGTTCTTCAGTTGGTATATTAGGAGGTTCATTCTGATCTTCATATGATGTGAAATTAGTCATGTGGACTTCTTTTTGTTTCACCAGTGGCGTACAAATGGACATTTGACAAAAGATGTTCTCAGTCAGACCAGTGGTTGTGTTTCTCCTTGGAGTAGAGGAGTTTGCTTCATCAACAGTTGTATCAGAGTGAGTAGGTGCCACAGCAGTGGCAGCTGTTGATCTGCAGACTGTGTCTGTGATAGTATCACTCAGGTTGACTGTGCTCATACTGTAGAACTGCACAGGCTTCAGTTCATAGGTACAAGAGGGTGATATCTCCATCCCTTCATAAGAATCCTGGAGCCTCTTAATCATGTCACTGAGGAGTGTAAATTTCAGCATCACAGCTGTACCACGATTACGTGACTGTAGTGGTAGAGGAAGACCACTGGCTGTTCTGGAGTGTGGATCAAAGAAACCATATTTGCCTGATGTGGATCTGAACACTGCGATACACAATCCACTCATAATCAGTAAGGCATACTGCACATCTGACAACAGGCAGCTCAGTCCTGCTTCTAAGCTGAGAAAGGTATCTACTGCCTCCTCTGGAGGTTCTTCAAATGTCCCATACCGGGAAGGCTGTGTCATGTCGACATGATACATAGACCTGCGAGCATCAACTTTGTCTGGCAGCTCATCGGTTGCCAAATGAATACTCTTGGGAATCTTTCTTGGCCTCTTTGTACATCACATCACCTTTATCCAAGACCAGATTAAGGTCAGCTGTAGTTATGTTTTCATTCTCATGAAGGAAAGCAAGAAATGTGAGTGAGTTACATGTGCACTGACTGTTTCTGGAGTCTCCATATTTGGGATGAGCCTGACTGTGAGATGCACAGACATGTGTTACAGAGGGCTGGTTTTCAAGGTTCACTCTTTCTGCATGAGATGGCCCTGCCACATCACTGTGATGGCCTCTTTTCACAATATCAGCATAACCCACCTGCGGGGCACTTGACACCTCAGGTGGTCTCTATGGTTTACCTGATGTTCATTAAATGCATGCTGCAATCCAGTCTTTACAGCATCTGCATAGGATACCCGTTTTACATGTGCAGGAACATGTCGACCTGCCTGTTTGACACCATCAGCATTGGTCTTTGCAGACACACGGTCTTCTGCAGAGCTCTGAGGAGAATCACACTCAGTTTGTTCACATGTTGGTACTTTGTGAAACTCATGGAACTTCTTCCAGCGTTGTTTTGCAGCTTGTGACTTTTTCTGCTTTTTTGGCATTTTTACACACCTTTAAGTGTTTCTGTTAGTCTTAGAAATGTATTCAAAAAACAAGAGTGGCACACAGCAGGAGATGTTTTCTTTGTCTTTATATTTCAGTTTTTATTTCTCAGAAACAATGTCTTTGTTTGTTTGACAGTTTGTCAGTCGAGAGAATATTATGTACTCTCTTTATTGGCTTGGCACAACTTAGCAGCAAGCCCAGAATGAAAAACAGGTAGAGAGAAAATTTAGAAGAGAGAATAGACAGAGCAGGAGAGACACGGCTGGGAAATGACAATCAAACCGTGAATTAGAGTTTTCTTTATTTGTTCAGTTTGTTCTCAGGTAGAGGCAATATGCACTCTTTATTGCTTTAATGGCTTGGCATTTTTCAGCAGCAAGCCAAGAGTGAAAAACAGGTAGAGAGAAAATTTAGCAGAGAGAACAGGCAGAGCAGGAGAGACACGGCTTGGAAATCAAACCGCAGAGTTTTCTTTGTTCAGTTTGTTCAAAGGTTGAGGCAAAATATGCACTCTTTATTGCTTTATTGGCTTGTGCATTTCT
This sequence comes from Oreochromis niloticus, assembly GCF_001858045.2. Taxonomy (NCBI): domain Eukaryota; kingdom Metazoa; phylum Chordata; class Actinopteri; order Cichliformes; family Cichlidae; genus Oreochromis; species Oreochromis niloticus. The sequence continues at coordinate 201,691 of NW_020327221.1, read as the reverse complement.
CAGCAGCAAGCCAAAGAGTGAAAAACAGGTAGAGAGAAAATTTAGCAGAGAGAACAGAGAGAGCAGGAAAGACACGGTTTTGAAATCAAACCGTAGAGTTTTCTTTGTTTGTTCAGTTTGTTCAAAGGTTGAGGCAAAATATGCACTCTTTATTGCTTTATTGGCTTGTGCATTTCTCAGCAGCAAGCCAAAGAGTGAAAAACAGGTAGAGAGAAAATTTAGCAGAGAGAACAGACAGAGCAGGAGAGACACGGTTTTGAAATCAAACCGCAATAAGATTCTTGGTTTGGCAAAATTTCTCACAAACCACAGGGTGAAATACAGATGGAAAGAAGGCAGAGACAACAGGTGGAGCAGGACAGAGGATAGAGGGGATGGGGGGTTGGGATGTGACAGAGAAGACTGGAGATCTGGTCCTTGTTCTTCTGCACACTGTGAACAAAAAAGAAGAAAAAAATAATAATTTTATTAAAATTATATCACATGGTAATTGTATGAACTAATTGTGACTACTGAAAAAGGACAAAACAAATATTGAAGCTAAACTGTTGTTGGCTGCCATGTGCAAAAAGTTGCATAATTGGGCACTTTTTAAAAGAATATTTATTTAAATTCAGCAATAATATTTTTAATACAAATATGATTGAGTGAATCATTAACTAATCACATGTAGTGTGACTACAAAAATGTACGAAAAAAATATTTTAGCCCAATTGTTAAGCTGCACTTATGTGTATTTATTATAAAATTGTGTTTAAAAGGTCTAGTTGAATGAAAGATTGAACCCATCACTTTACAGCTTATAAAAGTCAGATTATTTTTTTATTTTGGTATACTTCTCTTACAGTATGTGCACACCTACCAGGCAAAGCACAGATGTCAGTCAAGTTCCTGAAAGTGTAAGACGAGAAATAATGTTAGTTGTCTGTACAGTATTATCAGACTAACAGAAATACAAAGCCCACATGACATGATACACTGAACTTATAGTCAGCAGGTTATGGAATAATATAGCACACCAACAGACACAGCAACCATTTTATAATTCAAACTAATTACCTGAAGTATTTCCACTTATGTAAGGCTACTGTTCGACTGTTACTAGCCTTAGCATTGCTGCTAGCGCTAGCATTCCGGCTAGCATTAGCACTTCAGTTAGTGTTAGCACTGCAGCTAGCGTTAGCATTGCAGCTAGCATTAGCAATGCTGCTAGCGCTAGCACTCTTACTGTTAAAACTGAGCCACAATGGCAATAATAAAGCTCATTTGTTACTTTTGTCTCACTGACCGCCAAGAAATATCACAGGAATATCACAGGAATATTCTTTTTGTCAGTTAACAACTGCTAGTGCTAGTGTTAGCACTATAGCTAGCGTTAGCATTGTTGCTAGCATTAGCATCGTTGCTAGCATTAGCATTGAAGCTAGCGTTAGCACTGCTGCTAACAGCAAAACGTCATAAACAAATATAAATGATAGCGAAGGTTATTCTTTTTTCTTTCTTTCTTTATTCTTTGAACTCTGTTGGACTTGATATGTGAGTTTAAATGTCAAACATGTATTTTTTATCATCATAAAAATAAAACAGTGCAGTACTGAGTGTACTGTACTTACCACAGCAGAGAGCAAAGCGGAATGATGACAGTTGGTCCAGTGATGGGTTAAAAATAAATGAGGCGTTCAGGTGGTGCTTGGAAATTTGAACATCAGTTTGAACAGCAATAATGAGCATATACATGTCTGTGTTAGTCTCTGTGTGTAAGAGACATAGAGAGATAGAGGGAAAAAATCCACTAGACTAGTGTACAAATTGGTACTTTTTGTATAAGCGAATGAGTGACATACAGAAAAATATGGCAACTGGCATTACATGAGCAAATAAAAAGTATTTCATTTTGAACTGTTTTGTGGGTTTTATTTTAAGACTACTTTAAGTTTGTTAGTGGGGAGATAAACTATACAGACTATAAACACAGACAATAAAGGAGATTAGATTAGTTAAACGTTAGTTAAAATGTGGGAAAATCAACTACAGACAGGTAGATGCTGTAAGCTTTAATTATCCAGTCAGAAAGGATGATTTTAAAGTCATCAACTGACTCCAACTGCCCAGATCTGAAAAACCTATGTGCCAATCACAATGCTCTACTTAGTTGGCATATACTAACTACTGACCCCTGTCAAAACTGTCTTATTGTACCTATTGAAAAAGTTAATCTTACTACAACTGCTTAGATGCAGCAGACATTTTTAGGTTTAACCTTGGCAGAGTGAGAGAGAGCTCGTTAAGCAGGCAGGTGTGAGCCTGGTTGCTATAGTGACTGCACCCAATGGCACGCACACAGACATGCACCTCACTTTTGCTGCTTAAAATGAACAGAAAAGTCAGTCTGAAACAAATCGCTCCCAAATGAAAAGTACACGTCGTATTGACGAAATTCTTTCACCGTGAGCGCCAGCAATGTCTAGTCTACTGAATTCTCAGTTTTCATGCCTGTGGAGTTTATTATATGGACGTGGTGACAATGGAAAGACACCATGCTCTTCTGATTTTCAAACGAACCTTCTGAGCCATTTTAACATTAGAGTCTATGGAAGAGTTGGAGGGACGAGGCTGTGCATTGGTGACATTTATGAAAGAACCATAACACCTAGTACAATAGTAAACACATTGGATGAAAGAGGACAGCGATGGCTACGTTTTGAGGGTAAAATGATGGCTGTAGAGCAAACGCTGCGGACACAGCAGCAGTTTTAAAAAAAATTTTAAGATTAATTTTTTTGCTCCTCTCACTCTAGCAGTTGAGCTGTCTCACTCTAGCCCCAACATTCCGTCCCATACACACCCATTATAAACTCTGAAACGGCTGAAAAAACATCATGAAACTTAAACTGGAACTGAAGAAAAAGTATAACAGATATTGAAAAGATAAATACAAGTTGAATAGTTGAATGTCTTGTCTTCGTTTTAAAGTTTGAATGGTGGCTCTATGTCAACCTATGTTGAAGTAGATACAGTTTGAAAATGAGTAAGTTGAATGAGGATTTGAAGGGTCTCCCCATTGAAATACATGGGAAATTTTTGTTGAAAAAAGTTGAATAAAATTAAAAATATAAATGTTAAAAATGAGAAAATAGAAGCAGTCATGTCCAAAAGAAGAGGAATCTAACGGTGTTTGAATGGTTTTTCTAAGTTGAACGGTTTTGAAGGAGATAGACTACAAAAAACGTACGGAATATATAATAAAATATAACTAGAAAGTGCATTTTCTGAAGAAACTGCAGTGTGAATGCTTGAATCTGAATGTATGCACTGAAATGAATTAATTGCTGAATTTTAAGTTAAAATAAAAATGTTGAATGAGCTGGAAAATACAGAGTTTTTAACCTGAAAACAAAAGTGCAGAACTTTTGAAAGCTGATGTTCACACAGAAGTTGGAAAATAGCTGAAAAGTTTTTAAATTAAAATTTGGAAAACCTAAGAAATGAGAACAGAAAATTTAGAGTCAGAAAACATCTGAATGAATATTAAAAGTTCATATACTTTGAATCACTGAATGACTAAAGTGTAATTCCTCCACTTGGATCCACACAGTTTTAAAGGTTTACATCTCTGAGCTTTGAAAGACATGCTGTTGGAAGGAGAACAACGATGGCTTCGTTTTGAGGGTAAAATGATGGCTGTAGACCAAACACTGTGGACACAGCAGCAGTTGAAAGAGAAGTGTTTAAGATGATTCTTGGCACAGTGAGAGACAGAGCTCGTTAGGCAGGCAGGTGTGAGCCTGGTTGCTATAGTGACTGCACCCACTGGCTCCATACACACGCGCACAGACATGCACCTCACTTTTGCTGCTTAAAATGAATAGAAAAGTCAGGTCGAAACAAATCGCTCCCAAATGAAAAGTACAGGTCCTATTGACAAAATTCTTTCACCGTGAGCGACAGCAATGTCCAGTCTACCTAATTCTCAGTTTTCATGCCTGTGGAGTTTATTATATGGACGTGGTGACAGTGTAAAGACAGCCTGTACTTCTGATTTTCAGACAAACTTTGTGAGACATTTTAACATTGGAGTCTATGGAGGAGTTGGAGGGAGGAGGCTGTGCATTGGTGACATTTATGAAAGAACCATAACACCTATTATTATAATAAACACATTGGATGAAAGAGGACAGTGATGGCTACGTTTTGAGGGTAAAATCATACCTGTAGAACAAACGCTGCGGACACAGCAGCAGTTTTAAAAAAGATTTTCAGATTAATTTTTTTGCTCCTCTCACTCTAGCAGTTGAGCTGCCTCACTCTAGCCCCAACATTCCGTCCCATACACACCCATTATAAACTCTGAAACGGGTGAAAAAACATCATGAAACTTAAACTGGAACTGAAGAAAAAGTATAATAGATATTGAAAAGATAAATACAAGTTGAATAGTTGAATGTCTTGTCTTCGTTTTAAAGTTTGAATGGTGGCTCTACGTCAATGTATGTGGAAGTAGATACAGTTTAAAGAGGAGTGAGTTGAATGAGAATTTGAAAGGTCTCCCCATTGAAATACATGGGAAATTTTTGTTGAAAAAAGTTGAATAAAATTAAAAATATAAATGTTAAAAATGAGAAAAATAGAAGCAGTCATGTCCTAAAGAAGAGGAATCTAACGGTGTTTGAATGGTTTTTCTAAGTTGAACGGTTTTGAAGGAGATACAGTACAAAAAACGTACGGAATATATAAAAATAATAAAATAGAAGAACTAGAAAGTGCATTTTCTGAAGAAACTGCAGTGTGAATGCTTGAATCTGAATGTATGCACTGAAATGAATTAATTGCTGAATTTTAAGTTAAAAATGTTGAATGAGATGAAAAATACAGAAATTTGCACCTGAAAACAAAAAAGCTGAACTGCTAAAAGCTGACATCCACAGAGAAGTAGTTGGAAAAGAGCTGAAAATGTTTTAAATGTAAATTAGAAAAACCTAAGAAATGAGAAAAGAAAATTTAGAGTCAGAAAACATCTGAATGAATATTAAAAGTTCATATTCTTTGAATCACTGAATGACTGAAATGTGATCCCTCCACTTGGATCCACACAGTTTAAAAAGTTTATATTTCTGAGCTTTGAAAGACATGCTGTTGGAAAGAGAACATCGATGGCGACGTTTTGAGGGTAAAATGATGGCTGTAGGGCAAACACTGTGGACACAGCAGCAGTTGAAAGAGAAGTGTTTAAAATGAATCTTGGCACAGTGAGAGAGAGAGCTCGTTAAGCAGGCAGGTGTGAGCCTGGTTGCTATAGTGACTGCACCCAATGGCCCCATACACACGCAGACATGCACCTCACTTTTGCTGCTTAAAATGAACAGAAAAGTCAGGCCGAAACAAATCGCTCCCAAATGAAAAGTATAAGTCGTATTGACAAAATTCTTTCACCGTGAGCGGCAGCAATGTCTAGTCTACCTAATTCTCAGTTTTCATGCCTGTGGAGTTTATTATATGGACGTGGTGACAGTGTAAAGACAGCCTGCTCTTCTGATTTTCAAAGGAACTTTCTGAGCCATTTTAACATTGGAGTCTATGGAGGAGTTGGAGGGAGGAGGCTGTGCTTTGGTGACATTTATGAAAGAACCATAACACCTAGCACAATAGTAAACACATTGGATGAAAGAGGACAGCGATGGCTACGTTTTGAGGGTAAAATCATACCTGTAGAGCAAACGCTGCGGACACAGCAGCAGTTTTAAAAAAGATTTTAAGATTAATTTTTTCGCTCCTCTCACTCTAGCAGTTGAGCTGTCTCACTCTAGCCCCAACATTCCGTCCCATACACACCCATTATAAACGCTGAAATGGCTGAAAAAACATCATGAAACTTAAACTGGAACTGAAGAAAAAGTATAACAGATATTGAAAAGATAAATACAAGTTGAATAGTTGAATGTCTTGTCTTCGTTTTAAAGTTTGAATGGTGGCTCTATGTCAACGTATGTTGAAGTAGATACAGTTTGAAAATGAGTAAGTTGAATGAGGATTTGAAGGGTCTCCCCATTGAAATACATGGGAAATTTTTGTTGAAAAAAGTTGAATAAAATTAAAAATATAAATGTTAAAAATGAGAAAAGTAGAAGCAGTCATGTCCAAAAGAAGAGGAATCTAATGGTGTTTGAATGGTTTTTCTAAGTTGAACGGTTTTGAAGGAGATACAGTACAAAAAACGTACGGAATATATAACAAAATATAACTAGAAAGTGCATTTTCTGAAGAAACTGCAGTGTGAATGCTTGAATCTGAATGTATGCACTGAAATGAATTAATTGCTGAATTTTAAGTTAAAAATAAAAATGTTGAATGAGCTGGAAAATACAGAGTTTTTAACCTGAAAACAAAAGTGCAGAACTTTTGAAAGCTGATGTTCACACAGAAGAAGTTGGAAAATAGCTGAAAAGTTTTAAATTAAAATTTGGAAAACCTAAGAAATGAGAACAGAAAATTTAGAGTCAGAAAACATCTGAATGAATATTAAAAGTTCATATTCTTTGAATCACTGAATGACTAAAGTGAATCCCTCCACTTGGAACCACACACTTTTAAAGGTTTACATCTCTGAGCTTTGAAAGACATGCTGTTGGAAAGAGAAGAACGATGGCTTCGTTTTGAGGGTAAAATGATGGCTGTAGAGCAAACACTGTGGACACAGCAGCAGTTGAAAGAGAAGTGTTTAAGATGAATCTTGGCACAGTGAGAGACAGAGCTCGTTAGGCAGGCAGGTGTGAGCCTGGTTGCTATAGTAACTGCACCCAATGGCTCAGTACACACGCACACAGACATGCACCTCACTTTTGCTGCTTAAAATGAACAGAAAAGTCAGGTCGAAACAAATTGCTCCCAAATGAAAAGTACAGGTCCTATTGACAAAATTCTTTCACCGTGAGCGGCAGCAATGTCCAGTCTACCTAATTCTCAGTTTTCATGCCTGTGGAGTTTATTATATGGACGTGGTGACAGTGTAAAAACACCATGCTCTTCTGATTTTCAAACGAACCTTCTGAGCCATTTTAACATTAGAGTCTATGGAGGAGTTGGAGGGAGGAGGCTGTGCTTTGGTGACATTTATGAAAGAACCATAACACCTAGTACAATAGTAAACACATTGGATGAAAGAGGACAGCGATGGCTACGTTTTGAGGGTAAAATCATACCTGTAGAGCAAACGCTGCGGACACAGCAGCAGTTTTAAAAAAGATTTTCAGATTAATTTTTTCGCTCCTCTCACTCTGGCAGTTGAGCCTTCTCACTCTAGCCCCAACATTCCGTCCCATACACACCCATTATAAACTCTGAAACGGCTGAAAAATCATCATGAAACTTAAACTGGAACTGAAGAAAAAGGATAATACATATTGAAAAGATAAATACAAGTTGAATAGTTGAATGTCTTGTCTTCGTTTTAAAGTTTGAATGGTGGCTCTATGTCAACGTATGTTAAAGTAGATACAGTTTGAAAATGAGTAAGTTGAATGAGGATTTGAAGGGTCTCCCCATTGAAATACATGGGAAATTTTTGTTGAAAAAAGTTGAATAATTTAAAAATATAAATGTTATAAATGAGAAAAGTAGAAGCAGTCATGTCCAAAAGAAGAGGAATCTAACGGTGTTTGAATGGTTTTTCTAAGTTGAACGGTTTTGAAGGAGATAGATGCCAAAAAACGTACGGAATATATAATAATAAAGATTACAACAACAATACTGTGAATGCTTTTACAAGCATTCACACTAACTAGAAAGTGCATTTTCTGAAGAAACTGCAGTGTGAATGCTTGAATCTGAATATATGCACTGAAAAGAATTAATTGCTGAATTTTAAGTTAAAAATGTTGAATGAGATGAAAAATACAGAAATTTTCACCTGAAAACAAAAGTGCTGAACTGCTAAAAGCTGAAATCCACACAGAAGAAGTTGGAAAAGAGCTGAAAATGTTTTAAATGTAAATTAGAAAAACCTAAGTAATGAGAAAAGACTATTTAGAGTCAGAAAACATCTGAATGAATATTAAAAGTTCATATTCTTTGAATCACTGAATGACTAAAATATGATCACTCCACTTGGATCCACACAGTTTTAAAGGTTTACATCTCTGAGCTTTGAAAGACACGCTGTTGGAAAGAGAAGAACGATGGCTTCATTTTGAGGGTAAAATGATGGCTGTAGGGCAAATACTGTGGACACAGCAGCTGTTGAAAGAGAAGTGTTCAAGATGAATCTTGGCAGAGTGAGAGAGAGCTCGTTAGGCAGGCAGGTGTGAGCCTGGTTGCTATAGTGACTGAGCCAGGGGCTCCATACACACGCACACAGACATGCACCTCACTTTTGCTGCTTAAAATGAACAGAAAAGTCAGGCCGAAACTAATCGCTCCCAAATGAAAAGTACAGGTCCTATTGACGAAATTCCTTCACCGTGAGCGGCAGCAATGTCCAGTCTACCTAATTCTCAGTTTTCATGCCTGTGGAGTTTATTATATGGACGTGGTGACAGTGTAAAAACACCATGCTCTTCTGATTTTCAAACGAACCTTCTGAGCCATTTTAACATTAGAGTCTATGGAGGAGTTGGAGGGAGGAGGCTGTGCTTTGGTGACATTTATGAAAGAACCATAACACCTAGTACAATAGTAAACACATTGGATGAAAGAGGACAGCGATGGCTACGTTTTGAGCGTAAAATCATACCTGTAGACCAAACACCGTGGACACAGCAGCAGTTTTAAAAAATATTTTCAGATTAATTTTTTTGCTCCTCTCACTCTAGCAGTTGAGCTGTCTCACTCTAGCCCCAACATTCCGTCCCATACACACCCATTATAAACTCTGAAATGGGTGAAAAAACATCATGAAACTTAAACTGGAACTGAAGAAAAAGTATAACAGATATTGAAAAGATAAATACAATTGAATAGTTGAATGTTTTGTCTTCGTTTTAAAGTTTGAATGGTGGCTCTATGTCAACGTATATGGAAGCAGATACAGTTTGAAAATGAGTAAGTTGAAGGAGAATTTGAAGGGTCTCCCCATTGAAATACATGGGAAATTTTTGTTGAAAAAAGTTGAATAAAATTAAAAATATAAATGTTAAAAATGAGAAAAATAGAAGCAGTCATGTCCAAAAGAAGAGGAATCTAACGGTGTTTGAATGGTTTTTCTAAGTTGAACGGTTTTGAAGGAGATAGACTACAAAAAACGTACGGAATATATAATAAAATATAATAATAATAATAATAAAGATTAGAAGAACAATACTGTGAATGCTTTTACAAGCATTCACACTAATAATAACTAGAAAGTGCATTTTCTGAAGAAACTGCAGTGTGAATGCTTGAATCTGAATGTATGCACTGAAATAAATTAATTGCTGAATTTTAAGTTAAAAATGTTGAATGAGATAAAAAAAAACTTGTTTTCAGTTTAAAAATTAAAAGTCCTGAACTGCTAAAAGCTGAAAATCACACAGAAGAAATTGGAAAATAGCTGAAAAGTTTTTCAATAAAAATTAGAAAAACCTAAGAAATGAGAAAAGAAAATTTAGAGTCAAAAAACCTCTGAATGAATATTAAAAGTTCATATTCTTTGAATAACTGAATGACTAAAATGTGAACCCTCCACTTGGATCCACACACTTTTAAAGGTTTACATCTCTGAGCTTTGAAAGACACAGTGTTGGAAAGAGAAGAACGATGGCTTCGTTTTGAGGGTAAAATGATGGCTGTAGAGCAAACACTGTAGACACAGCAGCAGTTGAAAGAGAAGTGTTTGAAATGAATATTGGCAGAGTGAGAGAGAGCTCGTTAGGCAGGCAGGCAGGTGTGAGCCTGGTTGCTATAGTGACTGCACCCACTGGCTCCATACACACGCGCACAGACATGCACCTCACTTTTGCTGCTTAAAATGAACAGAAAAGTCAGGTCGAAACAAATCGCTCCCAAATGAAAAGTACAGGTCCTATTGACAAAATTCTTTCACCGTGAGCGACAGCAATGTCCAGTCTACCTAATTCTCAGTTTTCATGCTTGTGGAGTTTATTATATGGACGTGGTGACAGTGTAAAGACAGCCTGTACTTCTGGTTTTCAAACGAACCTTCTGAGCCATTTTAACATTAGAGTCTATGGAAGAGTTGGAGGGAGGAGGCTGTGCATTGTTGACATTTATGAAAGAACCATAACACCTAGGACAATAGTAAACACATTGGGTGAAAGAGGACAGCGATGGCTACGTTTTGAGGGTAAAATCATACCTGTAGAGCAAACGCCGCGGACACAGCAGCAGTTTCAAAAAATATTTTAAGATTAATTTTTTTGCTCCTCTCACTCTAGCAGTTGAGCTGTCTCACTCTAGCCCCAACATTCCGTCCCATACACACCCATTATAAACTCTGAAATGGCTGAAAAAACATCATGAAACTTAAACTGGAACTGAAGAAAAAGTATAACAGATATTGAAAAGATAAATACAAGTTGAATAGTTGAATGTCTTGTCTTCGTTTTAAAGTTTGAATGGTGGTTCTATGTTAACGTATGTGGAAGTAGATACAGTTTAAAGAGGAGTGAGTTGAATGAGAATTTGAAGGGTCTCTCCATTGAAATACATGGGAAATTTTTCTTGAAAAAAGTTGAATAAAATTAAAAATATAAATGTTATAAATGAGAAAAATAGAAGCAGTCATGTCCAAAAGAAGAGGAATCTAACGGTGTTTGAATGGTATTTCTAAGTTGAACGGTTTTGAAGGAGATAGAGTACAAAAAACGTACGGAATAGATAATAAAATAGAATAAAGATTACAACAACAATACTGTGAATGCTTTTACAAGCATTCACACTAATAATAAAGATTAGAAGAACAATACTGTGAATGCTTTTACAAGCATTCACACTAATAATAAAGATTACAACAACAATACTGTGAATGCTTTTACAAGCATTCACACTAATAACTAGAAAATGCATTTTCTCAAGAAACTGCAGTGTGAATGCTTGAATCTGAATGTATGCACTGAAATGAATTAATTGCTGAATTTTAAGTTAAAAATGTTGAATGAGATGAAAAATACAGAAATTTGTACCTGAAAACAAAAAGCTGAACTGCTAAAAGCTGACAACCACAGAGAAGAAGTTGGAAAAGAGCTGAAAATGTTTTAATTGTAAATTAGAAAAACCTAAGAAATGAGAAAAGAAAATTTAGAGTCAGAAAACATCTGAATGAATATTAAAAGTTCATATTCTTTGAATCACTGAATGACTAAAATGTGATCCCTCCACTTGGATTCACACAGTTTACAAGGTTTACATCTCTGAGCTTTGAAAGACACGCTGTTGGAAAGAGAAGAACGATGGCTTCGTTTTGAGGGTAAAATGATGGCTGTAGACCAAACACTGTGGACACAGCAGCTGTTGAAAGAGAAGTGTTCAAGATGAATCTTGGCACAGTGAGAGAGAGCTCGTTAGGCAGGCAGGTGTGAGCCTGGTTGCTATAGTGACTGAGCCAGGGGCTCCATACACACGCACACAGACATGCACCTCACTTTTGCTGCTTAAAATGAACAGAAAAGTCAGCCCCAAACAAATCCTTCCCAAATGAAAAGTACATGTCGTATTGACGAAATTCTTTCACCGTGAGCGGCAGCAATGTCTAGTCTACCTAATTCTCAGTTTTCATGCCTGTGGAGTTTATTATATGGACGTGGTGACAGTGGAAAGACACCATGCTCTTCTGATTTTCAAAGGAACTTTCTGAGCCATTTTAACATTGGAGTCTATGGAGGAGTTGGAGGGAGGAGTCCGTGCTTTGGTGACATTTATGAAAGAACCATAACACCTAGTACAATAGTAAACACATTGGATGAAAGAGGACAGCGATGGCTACGTTTTGAGGGTAAAATCAGACCTGTAGAGAAAACGCTGCGGACACAGCAGCAGTTTTAAAAAAGATTTTAAGATTAATTTTTTCGCTCCTCTCACTCTAGCAGTTGAGCTGTCTCACTCTAGCCCCAACATTCCGTCCCATACACACCCATTATAAACTCTGAAACGGCTGAAAAAACATCATGAAACTTAAACTGGAACTGAAGAAAAAGTATAACAGATATTGCAAAGATAAATACAAGTTGAATAGTTGAATGTCTTGTCTTCGTTTTAAAGTTTGAATGGTAGCTCTATGTCAACGTATGTTGAAGTAGATACAGTTTAAAGAGGAGTGAGTTGAATGAGAATTTGAAGGGTCTCTCCATTGAAATACATGGGAAATTTTTGTTGAAAAAAGTTGAATAAAATTAAAAATATAAATGTTATAAATGAGAAAAATAGAAGCAGTCATGTCCTAAAGAAGAGGAATCTAATGGTGTTTGAATGGTTTTTATAAGTTGAACGGTTTTGAAGGAGATAGAGTACAAAAAACGTACGGAATATATAATAAAATATAATAATAAAGATTACAACAACAATACTGTGAATGCTTTTACAAGCATTCACACTAATAACTAGAAAATGCATTTTCTCAAGAAACTGCAGTGTGAATGCTTGAATCTGAATGTATGCACTGAAATGAATTAATTGCTGAATTTTAAGTTAAAAATGTTGAATGAGATGAAAAATACAGAAATTTGTACCTGAAAACAAAAAAGCTGAACTGCTAAAAGCTGACAACCACAGAGAAGAAGTTGGAAAAGAGCTGAAAATGTTTTAATTGTAAATTAGAAAAACCTAAGAAATGAGAAAAGAAAATTTAGAGTCAGAAAACATCTGAATGAATATTAAAAGTTCATATTCTTTGAATCACTGAATGACTAAAATGTGATCCCTCCACTTGGATCCACACAGTTTACAAGGTTTACATCTCTGAGCTTTGAAAGACACGCTGTTGGAAAGAGAAGAACGATGGCTTCGTTTTGAGGGTAAAATGATGGCTGTAGACCAAACACTGTGGACACAGCAGCTGTTGAAAGAGAAGTGTTCAAGATGAATCTTGGCACAGTGAGAGAGAGCTCGTTAGGCAGGCAGGTGTGAGCCTGGTTGCTATAGTGACTGAGCCAGGGGCTCCATACACACGCACACAGACATGCACCTCACTTTTGCTGCTTAAAATGAACAGAAAAGTCAGCCCCAAACAAATCCTTCCCAAATGAAAAGTACATGTCGTATTGACGAAATTCTTTCACCGTGAGCGGCAGCAATGTCTAGTCTACCTAATTCTCAGTTTTCATGCCTGTGGAGTTTATTATATGGACGTGGTGACAGTGGAAAGACACCATGCTCTTCTGATTTTCAAAGGAACTTTCTGAGCCATTTTAACATTGGAGTCTATGGAGGAGTTGGAGGGAGGAGTCCGTGCTTTGGTGACATTTATGAAAGAACCATAACACCTAGTACAATAGTAAACACATTGGATGAAAGAGGACAGCGATGGCTACGTTTTGAGGGTAAAATCAGACCTGTAGAGAAAACGCTGCGGACACAGCAGCAGTTTTAAAAAAGATTTTAAGATTAATTTTTTCGCTCCTCTCACTCTAGCAGTTGAGCTGTCTCACTCTAGCCCCAACATTCCGTCCCATACACACCCATTATAAACTCTGAAACGGGTGAAAAAACATCATGAAACTTAAACTGGAACTGAAGAAAAAGTATAACAGATATTGCAAAGATAAATACAAGTTGAATAGTTGAATGTCTTGTCTTCGTTTTAAAGTTTGAATGGTAGCTCTATGTCAACGTATGTTGAAGTAGATACAGTTTAAAGAGGAGTGAGTTGAATGAGAATTTGAAGGGTCTCTCCATTGAAATACATGGGAAATTTTTGTTGAAAAAAGTTGAATAAAATTAAAAATATAAATGTTATAAATGAGAAAAATAGAAGCAGTCATGTCCTAAAGAAGAGGAATCTAATGGTGTTTGAATGGTTTTTATAAGTTGAACGGTTTTGAAGGAGATAGAGTACAAAAAACGTACGGAATATATAATAAAATATAATAATAAAGATTACAACAACAATACTGTGAATGCTTTTACAAGCATTCACACTAATAACTAGAAAATGCATTTTCTCAAGAAACTGCAGTGTGAATGCTTGAATCTGAATGTATGCACTGAAATGAATTAATTGCTGAATTTTAAGTTAAAAATGTTGAATGAGATGAAAAATACAGAAATTTGTACCTGAAAACAAAAAAGCTGAACTGCTAAAAGCTGACAACCACAGAGAAGAAGTTGGAAAAGAGCTGAAAATGTTTTAATTGTAAATTAGAAAAACCTAAGAAATGAGAAAAGAAAATTTAGAGTCAGAAAACATCTGAATGAATATTAAAAGTTCATATTCTTTGAATCACTGAATGACTAAAATGTGATCCCTCCACTTGGATCCACACAGTTTACAAGGTTTACATCTCTGAGCTTTGAAAGACACGCTGTTGGAAAGAGAAGAACGATGGCTTCGTTTTGAGGGTAAAATGATGGCTGTAGACCAAACACTGTGGACACAGCAGCTGTTGAAAGAGAAGTGTTCAAGATGAATCTTGGCACAGTGAGAGAGAGCTCGTTAGGCAGGCAGGTGTGAGCCTGGTTGCTATAGTGACTGAGCCAGGGGCTCCATACACACGCACACAGACATGCACCTCACTTTTGCTGCTTAAAATGAACATAAAAGTCAGCCCCAAACAAATCCTTCCCAAATGAAAAGTACATGTCGTATTGACGAAATTCTTTCACCGTGAGCGGCAGCAATGTCTAGTCTACCTAATTCTCAGTTTTCATGCCTGTGGAGTTTATTATATGGACGTGGTGACAGTGGAAAGACACCATGCTCTTCTGATTTTCAAAGGAACTTTCTGAGCCATTTTAACATTGGAGTCTATGGAGGAGTTGGAGGGAGGAGTCCGTGCTTTGGTGACATTTATGAAAGAACCATAACACCTAGTACAATAGTAAACACATTGGATGAAAGAGGACAGCGATGGCTACGTTTTGAGGGTAAAATCAGACCTGTAGAGAAAACGCTGCGGACACAGCAGCAGTTTTAAAAAAGATTTTAAGATTAATTTTTTCGCTCCTCTCACTCTAGCAGTTGAGCTGTCTCACTCTAGCCCCAACATTCCGTCCCATACACACCCATTATAAACTCTGAAACGGGTGAAAAAACATCATGAAACTTAAACTGGAACTGAAGAAAAAGTATAACAGATATTGCAAAGATAAATAAAAGTTGAATAGTTGAATGTCTTGTCTTCGTTTTAAAGTTTGAATGGTAGCTCTATGTCAACGTATGTTGAAGTAGATACAGTTTAAAGAGGAGTGAGTTGAATGAGAATTTGAAGGGTCTCTCCATTGAAATACATGGGAAATTTTTGTTGAAAAAAGTTGAATAAAATTAAAAATATAAATGTTATAAATGAGAAAAATAGAAGCAGTCATGTCCTAAAGAAGAGGAATCTAATGGTGTTTGAATGGTTTTTATAAGTTGAACGGTTTTGAAGGAGATAGAGTACAAAAAACGTACGGAATATATAATAAAATATAATAATAAAGATTACAACAACAATACTGTGAATGCTTTTACAAGCATTCACACTAATAACTAGAAAATGCATTTTCTCAAGAAACTGCAGTGTGAATGCTTGAATCTGAATGTATGCACTGAAATGAATTAATTGCTGAATTTTAAGTTAAAAATGTTGAATGAGATGAAAAATACAGAAATTTGTACCTGAAAACAAAAAAGCTGAACTGCTAAAAGCTGACAACCACAGAGAAGAAGTTGGAAAAGAGCTGAAAATGTTTTAATTGTAAATTAGAAAAACCTAAGAAATGAGAAAAGAAAATTTAGAGTCAGAAAACATCTGAATGAATATTAAAAGTTCATATTCTTTGAATCACTGAATGACTAAAATGTGATCCCTCCACTTGGATCCACACAGTTTACAAGGTTTACATCTCTGAGCTTTGAAAGACACGCTGTTGGAAAGAGAAGAACGATGGCTTCGTTTTGAGGGTAAAATGATGGCTGTAGACCAAACACTGTGGACACAGCAGCTGTTGAAAGAGAAGTGTTCAAGATGAATCTTGGCACAGTGAGAGAGAGCTCGTTAGGCAGGCAGGTGTGAGCCTGGTTGCTATAGTGACTGAGCCAGGGGCTCCATACACACGCACACAGACATGCACCTCACTTTTGCTGCTTAAAATGAACAGAAAAGTCAGCCCCAAACAAATCCTTCCCAAATGAAAAGTACATGTCGTATTGACGAAATTCTTTCACCGTGAGCGGCAGCAATGTCCAGTCTACCTAATTCTCAGTTTTCATGCCTGTGGAGTTTATTATATGGACGTGGTGACAGTGGAAAGACACCATGCTCTTCTGATTTTCAAAGGAACTTTCTGAGCCATTTTAACATTGGAGTCTATGGAGGAGTTGGAGGGAGGAGTCCGTGCTTTGGTGACATTTATGAAAGAACCATAACACCTAGTACAATAGTAAACACATTGGATGAAAGAGGACAGCGATGGCTACGTTTTGAGGGTAAAATCAGACCTGTAGAGAAAACGCTGCGGACACAGCAGCAGTTTTAAAAAAGATTTTAAGATTAATTTTTTCGCTCCTCTCACTCTAGCAGTTGAGCTGTCTCACTCTAGCCCCAACATTCCGTCCCATACACACCCATTATAAACTCTGAAACGGGTGAAAAAACATCATGAAACTTAAACTGGAACTGAAGAAAAAGTATAACAGATATTGAAAAGATAAATACAAGTTGAATAGTTGAATGTCTTGTCTTCGTTTTAAAGTTTGAATGGTGGCTCTATGTCAACGTATGTTGAAGTAGATACAGTTTGAAAATGAGTAAGTTGAATGAGGATTTGAAGGGTCTCCCCATTGAAATACATGGGAAATTTTTGTTGAAAAAAGTTGAATAAAATTAAAAATATAAATGTTAAAAATGAGAAAAGTAGAAGCACACAATTCCAAAAGAAGAGGAATCTAACGGTGTTTGAATGGTTTTTCTAAGTTGAACGGTTTTGAAGGAGATAGTCGGCGAAAAACGTACGGAATCGGAAATAATAATAATAAAGTTTAGAAGAACAATACTGTGAATGCTTTTACAAGCATTCACACTAACTAGAAAGTGCATTTTCTGAAGAAACTGCAGTGTGAATGCTTGAATCTGAATGTATGCACTGAAATGAATTAATTGCTGAATTTAAGTTAGGAATTTTGAATGAGATGAAAAATACAGAAATTTGCACCTGAAAACAAAAGTGCTGAACTGCTAAAAGCTGAAATCCACACAGAAGAAGTTGGAAAAGAGCTGAAAATGTTTTAAATGTAAATTAGAAAAACCTAAGTAATGAGAAAAGAAAATTTAGAGTCAGAAAACATCTGAATGAATATTAAAAATTCATATTCTTTGAATCACTGAATGACTGAAATGTGTGATCCCTCCACTTGTATCCACACAGTTTAAAAGGTTTACATTTCTGAGCTTTGAAAGACACGCTGTTGGAAAGAGAAGAACGATGGCTTCGTTTTGAGGGTAAAATGATGGCTGTAGGGCAAACACTGTGGACACAGCAGCAGTTGAAAGAGAAGTGTTCAAGATGAATCTTGGCAGAGTGAGAGAGAGCTCGTTAAGCAGGCAGGTGTGAGCCTGGTTGCTATAGTGACTGAGCCAGGGGCTCCATACACACGCACACAGACATGCACCTCACTTTTGCTGCTTAAAATGAACAGAAAAGTCAGCCCCAAACAAATCCTTCCCAAATGAAAAGTATAAGTCGTATTGACAAAATTCTTTCACCGTGAGCGACAGCAATGTCTAGTCTACCCAATTCTCAGTTTTCATGCCTGTGGAGTTTATTATATGGACGTGGTGACAGTGGAAAGACAGCCTGCTCTTCTGATTTTCAAAGGAACTTTCTGAGCCATTTTAACATTGGAGTCTATGGAGGAGTTGGAGGGAGGAGGCTGTGCTTTGGTGACATTTATGAAAGAACCATAACACCTAGGACAATAGTAAACACATTGGATGAAAGAGGACAGCAATGGCTACGTTTTGAGGGTAAAATCAGACCTGTAGAGCAAACGCTGCGGACACAGCAGCAGTTTTAAAAAAGATTTTAAGATTAATTTTTTCGCTCCTCTCACTCTAGCAGTTCAGCTGTCTCACTCTAGCCCCAACATTCCGTCCCATACACACCCATTATAAACGCTGAAACGGCTGAAAAAACATCATGAAACTTAAACTGGAACTGAAGAAAAAGTATAACAGATATTGAAAAGATAAATACAAGTTGAATAGTTGAATGTCTTGTCTTCGTTTTAAAGTTTGAATGGTGGCTCTATGTCAACCTATGTTGAAGTAGATACAGTTTGAAAATGAGTAAGTTGAATGAGGATTTGAAGGGTCTCCCCATTGAAATACATGGGAAATTTTTGTTGAAAAAAGTTGAATAAAATTAAAAATATAAATGTTAAAAATGAGAAAAATAGAAGCAGTCATGTCCAAAAGAAGAGGAATCTAACGGTGTTTGAATGGTTTTTCTAAGTTGAACGGTTTTGAAGGAGATAGACTACAAAAAAACGTACAGAATATATAATAAAATATAATAATAACTAGAAAGTGCATTTTCTGAAGAAACTGCAGTGTGAATGCTTGAATCTGAATGTATGCACTGAAATGAATTAATTGCTGAATTTTAAGTTAAAAATAAAAATGTTGAATGAGCCTGAAAATACAGAGTTTGTAACCTGAAAACAAAAGTGCAGAACTTTTGAAAGTTGATGTTCACACAGAAGAAGTTGGAAAATAGCTGAAAAGTTTTTAAATTAAAATTTGGAAAACCTAAGAAATGAGAACAGAAAATTCAGAGTCAGAAAACATCTGAATGAATATTAAAAGTTCATATTCTTTGAATCACTGAATGACTAAAATATGATCCCTCCACTTGGATCCACACAGTTTTAAAGGTTTACATCTCTGAGCTTTGAAAGACACGCTGTTGGAAAGAGAAGAACGATGGCTTCACTTTGAGGGTAAAATGATGGCTGTAGAGCAAATACTGTGGACACAGCAGCTGTTGAAAGAGAAGTATTCAAGATGAATCTTGGCAGAGTGAGAGAGAGCTCGTTAGGCAGGCAGGTGTGAGCCTGGTTGCTATAGTGACTGAGCCAGGGGCTCCATACACACGCACACAGACATGCACCTCACTTTTGCTGCTTAAAATGAACAGAAAAGTCAGGTCGAAACAAATCGCTCCCAAATGAAAAGTACAGGTCCTATTGACAAAATTCTTTCACCGTGAGCGACAGCAATGTCCAGTCTACCTAATTCTCAGTTTTCATGCCTGTGGAGTTTATTATATGGACGTGGTGACAGTGTAAAGACACCATGCTCTTCTGATTTTCAAAGGAACTTTCTGAGCCACTTTAACATTGGAGTCTATGGAAGAGTTGGAGGGAGGAGTCTGTGCTTTGGTGACATTTATGAAAGAACCATAACACCTAGTACAATAGTAAACACATTGGATGAAAGAGGACAGCGATGGCTACGTTTTGAGGGTAAAATCATACCTGTAGAGCAAACGCTGCGGACACAGCAGCAGTTTTAAAAAATATTTTAAGATTAATTTTTTCGCTCCTCTCACTCTAGCAGTTCAGCTGTCTCACTCTAGCCCCAACATTCCGTCCCATACACACCCATTATAAACTCTGAAACGGCTGAAAAAACATCATGAAACTTAAACTGGAACTGAAGAAAAAGTATAACAGATATTGAAAAGATAAATACAAGTTGAATAGTTGAATGTCTTGTCTTCGTTTTAAAGTTTGAATGGTGGCTCTATGTCAACGTATGTTGAAGTAGATACAGTTTGAAAATGAGTAAGTTGAATGAGGATTTGAAGGGTCTCCCCATTGAAATACATGGGAAATTTTTGTTGAAAAAAGTTGAATAAATTTAAAAATATAAATGTTATAAATGAGAAAAATAGAAGCAGTCATGTCCAAAAGAAGTGGAATCTAACGGTGTTTGAATGGTTTTTCTAAGTTGAACGGTTTTGAAGGAGATAGAATACAAAAAACGTACGGAAGAATAAAATAGAACTAGAAAGTGCATTTTCTGAAGAAACTGCAGTGTGAATGCTTGAATCTGAATGTATGCACTGAAATGAATTATTTGCTGAATTTTGAGTTAAATATTTTGAATGAGCTGGAAAATACAGAGTTTTTAACCTGAAAACAAAAGTGCTGAACTGCTAAAAGCTGACAATCACACAGAAGAAGTTGGAAAATAGCTGAAAAGTTTTTCAATAAAAATTAGAAAAACATAAGAAATGAGAAAAGAAAATTTAGAGTCAAAAAACCTCTGAATGAATATTAAAAGTTCATATTCTTTGAATCACTGAATGACTGAAATGTGTGATCCCTCCACTTGGATCCACACAGTTTAAAAAGTTTATATTTCTGAGCTTTGAAAGACATGCTGTTGGAAAGAGAACATCGATGGCGACGTTTTGAGGGTAAAATGATGGCTGTAGAGCAAACACTGTGGACACAGCAGCAGTTGAAAGAGAAGTGTTTAAAATGAATCTTGGCACAGTGAGAGAGAGAGCTCGTTAAGCAGGCAGGTGTGAGCCTGGTTGCTATAGTGACTGCACCCAATGGCCCCATACACACGCAGACATGCACCTCACTTTTGCTGCTTAAAATGAACAGAAAAGTCAGGTCGAAACAAATCGCTCCCAAATGAAAAGTATAAGTCGTATTGACAAAATTCTTTCACCGTGAGCGGCAGCAATGTCTAGTCTACCTAATTCTCAGTTTTCATGCCTGTGGAGTTTATTATATGGACGTGGTGACAGTGTAAAGACAGCCTGCTCTTCTGATTTTCAAAGGAACTTTCTGAGCCATTTAACATTGGAGTCTATGGAGGAGTTGGAGGGAGGAGGCTGTGCTTTGGTGACATTTATGAAAGAACCATAACACCTAGCACAATAGTAAACACATTGGATGAAAGAGGGCAGCGATGGCTACGTTTTGAGGGTAAAATCAGACCTGTAGAGCAAACGCTGCGGACACAGCAGCAGTTTTAAAAAAGATTTTAAGATTAATTTTGTCGCTCCTCTCACTCTGGCAGTTGAGCTGTCTCACTCTAGCCCCAACATTCCGTCCCATACACACCCATTATAAACGCTGAAACGGCTGAAAAAACATCATGAAACTTAAACTGGAACTGAAGAAAAAGTATAACAGATATTGAAAAGATAAATACAAGTTGAATAGTTGAATGTCTTGTCTTCGTTTTAAAGTTTGAATGGTGGCTCTATGTCAACGTATGTTGAAGTAGATACAGTTTGAAAATGAGTAAGTTGAATGAGGATTTGAAGGGTCTCCCCATTGAAATACATGGGAAAATTTTGTTGAAAAAAGTTGAATAAAATTAAAAATATAAATGTTATAAATGAGAAAAGTAGAAGCAGTCGTGTCCAAAAGAAGAGGAATCTAACGGTGTTTGAATGGTTTTTCTAAGTTGAACGGTTTTGAAGGAGATACAGTACAAAAAACGTACGGAATCCAGAATAAAATATAACTAGAAAGTGCATTTTCTGAAGAAACTGCAGTGTGAATGCTTGAATCTGAATATATGCGCTGAAATGAATTAATTGCTGAATTTTAAGTTAAAAATGTTGAATGAGATGAAAAATACAGAAATTTGCACCTGAAAACAAAAAAGCTGAACTGCTAAAAGCTGACATCCACAGAGAAGAAGTTAGAAAACAGCTGAAAATGTTTTAAATGTAAATTAGAAAAACCTGAAAAATGAGAAAAGACTATTTAGAGTCAGAAAACATCTGAATGAATATTAAAAGTTCATATTCTTTGAATCACTGAATGACTAAAATATGGTCCCTCCACTTGGATCCACACAGTTTTAAAGGTTTACATCTCTGAGCTTTGAAAGACACGCTGTTGGAAAGAGAAGAACGATGGCTTCATTTTGAGGGTAAAATGATGGCTGTAGACCAAACACTGTGGACACAGCAGCTGTTGAAAGAGAAGTGTTCAAGATGAATCTTGGCAGAGTGAGAGAGAGCTCGTTAGGCAGGCAGGTGTGAGCCTGGTTGCTATAGTGACTGAGCCAGGGGCTCCATACACACGCACACAGACATGCACCTCACTTTTGCTGCTTAAAATGAACAGAAAAGTCAGCCCCAAACAAATCCTTCCCAAATGAAAAGTACATGTCGTATTGACAAAATTCTTTCACCGTGAGCGGCAGCAATGTCTAGTCTACCTAATTCTCAGTTTTCATGCCTGTAGAGTTTATTATATGGACGTGGTGACAGTGTAAAGACAGCCTGCTCTTCTGATTTTCAAAGGAACTTTCTGAGCCACTTTAACATTGGAGTCTATGGAGGAGTTGGAGGGAGGAGGCTGTGCTTTGGTGACATTTATGAAAGAACCATAACACCTAGTACAATAGTAAACACATTGGATGAAAGAGGACAGCGATGGCTACGTTTTGAGGGTAAAATCATACCTGTAGATCAAACGCTGTGGACACAGCAGCAGTTTTTAAAAAAGATTTTAAGATTAATTTTTTCGCTCCTCTCACTCTAGCAGTTCAGCTGTCTCACTCTAGCCCCAACATTCCGTCCCATACACACCCATTATAAACTCTGAAACGGCTGAAAAAACATCATGAAACTTAAACTGGAACTGAAGAAAAAGTATAACAGATATTGCAAAGATAAATACAAGTTGAATAGTTGAATGTCTTGTCTTCGTTTTAAAGTTTGAATGGTAGCTCTATGTCAACGTATGTTGAAGTAGATACAGTTTAAAGAGGAGTGAGTTGAATGAGAATTTGAAGGGTCTCTCCATTGAAATACATGGGAAATTTTTGTTGAAAAAAGTTGAATAAAATTAAAAATATAAATGTTATAAATGAGAAAAATAGAAGCAGTCATGTCCTAAAGAAGAGGAATCTAATGGTGTTTGAATGGTTTTTCTAAGTTGAACGGTTTTGAAGGAGATAGAGTACAAAAAACGTACGGAATATATAATAAAATATAACTAGAAAGTGCATTTTCTGAAGAAACTGCAGTGTGAATGCTTGAATCTGAATATATGCACTGAAAAGAATTAATTGCTGAATTTTAAGTTAAAAATGTTGAATGAGATGAAAAATACAGAAATTTTCACCTGAAAACAAAAGTGCTGAACTGCTAAAAGCTGACAAGCACAGAGAAGAAGTTGGAAAATAGCTAAAAATGTTTTAAATGTAAATTAGAAAAACCTAAAAAATGAGAAGACTATTTAGAGTCAGAAAACATCTGAATGAATATTAAAAGTTCATATTCTTTGAATCACTGAATGACTAAAATATGATCACTCCACTTGGATCCACACAGTTTTAAAGATTTACATCTCTGAGCTTTGAAAGACACGCTGTTGGAAAGAGAAGAACGATGGCTTCATTTTGAGGGTAAAATGATGGCTGTAGGGCAAATACTGTGGACACAGCAGCTGTTGAAAGAGAAGTGTTCAAGATGAATCTTGGCACAGTGAGAGAGAGCTCGTTAGGCAGGCAGGTGTGAGCCTGGTTGCTATAGTGACTGAGCCAGGGGCTCCATACACACGCACACAGACATGCACCTCACTTTTGCTGCTTAAAATGAACTGAAAAGTTAGGCCGAAACAAATCGTTCCCAAATGAAAAGTACAGGTCCTATTGACGAAATTCCTTCACCGTGAGCGGCAGCAATGTCCAGTCTACCTAATTCTCAGTTTTCATGCCTGTGGAGTTTATTATATGGACGTGGTGACAGTGTCAAAACACCATGCTCTTCTGATTTTCAAACGAACCTTCTGAGCCATTTTAACATTAGAGTCTATGGAGGAGTTGGAGGGAGGAGGCTGTGCTTTGGTGACATTTATGAAAGAACCATAACACCTAGTACAATAGTAAACACATTGGATGAAAGAGGACAGCGATGGCTACGTTTTGAGGGTAAAATCATACCTGTAGACCAAACACCGTGGACACAGCAGCAGTTTTAAAAAATATTTTCAGATTAATTTTTTTGCTCCTCTCACTCTAGCAGTTCAGCTGTCTCACTCTAGCCCCAACATTCCGTCCCATACACACCCATTATAAACTCTGAAACGGCTGAAAAAACATCATGAAACTTAAACTGGAACTGAAGAAAAAGTATAACAGATATTGAAAAGATAAATACAAGTTGAATAGTTGAATGTCTTGTCTTCGTTTTAAAGTTTGAATGGTGGCTCTATGTCAACCTATGTTGAAGTAGATACAGTTTGAAAATGAGTAAGTTGAATGAGGATTTGAAGGGTCTCCCCATTGAAATACATGGGAAATTTTTGTTGAAAAAAGTTGAATAAAATTAAAAATATAAATGTTAAAAATGAGAAAAATAGAAGCAGTCATGTCCAAAAGAAGAGGAATCTAACGGTGTTTGAATGGTTTTTCTAAGTTGAACGGTTTTGAAGGAGATACAGTACAAAAAACGTACGGAATATATAATAAAATATAATAATAACTAGAAAGTGCATTTTCTGAAGAAACTGCAGTGTGAATGCTTGAATCTGAATATATGCACTGAAAAGAATTAATTGCTGAATTTTAAGTTAAAAATGTTGAATGAGATGAAAAATACAGAAATTTTCACCTGAAAACAAAAGTGCTGAACTGCTAAAAGCTGACAAGCACAGAGAAGAAGTTGGAAAATAGCTGAAAATGTTTTAAATGTAAATTAGAAAAACCTGAGTAATGAGAAAAGACTATTTAGAGTCAGAAAACATCTGAATGAATATTAAAAGTTCATATTCTTTGAATCACTGAATGACTAAAATATGATCCCTCCACTTGGATCCACACAGTTTTAAAGGTTTACATCTCTGAGCTTTGAAAGACACGCTGTTGGAAAGAGAAGAACGATGGCTTCGTTTTGAGGGTAAAATGATGGCTGTAGAGCAAACACTGTGGACACAGCAGCTGTTGAAAGAGAAGTGTTCAAGATGAATCTTGGCAGAGTGAGAGAGAGCTCGTTAGGCAGGCAGGTGTGAGCCTGGTTGCTATAGTGACTGAGCCAGGGGCTCCATACACACGCACACAGACATGCACCTCACTTTTGCTGCTTAAAATGAACAGAAAAGTCAGCCCCAAACAAATCCTTCCCAAATGAAAAGTACATGTCGTATTGACAAAATTCTTTCACCGTGAGCGGCAGCAATGTCTAGTCTACCTAATTCTCAGTTTTCATGCCTGTGGAGTTTATTATATGGACGTGGTGACAGTGTAAAGACAGCCTGCTCTTCTGATTTTCAAAGGAACTTTCTGAGCCATTTTAACATTGGAGTCTATGGAGGAGTTGGAGGGAGGAGTCTGTGCTTTGGTGACATTTATGAAAGAACCATAACACCTAGTACAATAGTAAACACATTGGATGAAAGAGGACAGCGATGGCTACGTTTTGAGGGTAAAATCATACCTGTAGAGAAAACGCTGTGGACACAGCAGCAGTTTTAAAAAAGATTTTAAGATTAATTTTTTCGCTCCTCTCACTCTAGCAGTTGAGCTGTCTCACTCTAGCCCCAACATTCCGTCCCATACACACCCATTATAAACTCTGAAACGGCTGAAAAAACATCATGAAACTTAAACTGGAACTGAAGAAAAAGTTTAACAGATATTGAAAAGATAAATACAAGTTGAATAGTTGAATGTCTTGTCTTCGTTTTAAAGTTTGAATGGTGGCTCTATGTCAACGTATGTTGAAGTAGATACAGTTTGAAAATGAGTAAGTTGAATGAGAATTTGAAGGGTCTCCCCATTGAAATACATGGGAAATTTTTGTTGAAAAAAGTTGAATAATTTAAAAAATATAAATGTTATAAATGAGAAAAATAGACGCAGTCATGTCCTAAAGAAGAGGAATCTAACGGTGTTTGAATGGTTTTTCTAAGTTGAACGGTTTTGAAGGAGTTAGATGCCAAAAAACGTACGGAATATGGAATAATAGATAATAAGAAAGATTACAACAACAATACTGTGAATGCTTTTACAAGCATTCACACTAATAATAATAAAGATTAGAAGAACAATACTGTGAATGCTTTTACAAGCATTCACACTAATAAAGATTACAACAACAATACTGTGAATGCTTTTACAAGCATTCACACTAATAATAATAAAGATTAGAAGAACAATACTGTGAATGCTTTTACAAGGATTCACACTAATAAAGATTAGAAGAACAATACTGTGAATGCTTTTACAAGCATTCACACTAATAATAAAGATTACAACAACAATACTGTGAATGCTTTTACAAGCATTCACACTAACTAGCTTACTATTGTGCAGTCAAGAGTCCATGTTTCAGTGTTCAAACACCTGGCTTTGGTTTCTGAAGCTAATTTGTCACCCTTGAGGACTCCGAGACAAACACACAGCATGCAGTTAATTTCTACATCTGTTTGTGTGTCCTCAGTTTCCCAGCATGCCCTGGCTGTGGTGGTGGAGGTGAATGAGCGGGAAAGATCTGTCCTGCTGCCCTGTCAGTACTCAGGTTACATACCTGTGGACCTCACAATGATGTGGAATCGCAGTGATCTTCATCCCAAATCTGTCCACCTACGACGAGGAGGAGGAGATGATCTCAGAGGACAAAACCAGCGTTACAGCGGGCGCACATCGATGAGGCCTGATGCTCTGGACGCTTTAGACTTCGGCCTCACTCTGAGAAAACCACAACTGACGGACAGCGGCATCTACACCTTCTCCATCAGTGCTGGGAGAGAGGAACAGAGACTGACAGATATACAGCTGCAGGTCAAAGGTCAGCAACAAACACCAACACCTGCTCTGAGGTCAGGAGTCAGTACTGTAGACAGATCAGAGGTTAAACTGAAAGTCTTCTGCCAAGCCTTTAAAAACAAAGAACAACATTTAGATCTAAGCTCCATGGACGTCACAACAGCAGAGGAAAAATGTGGAGAATACTTTGTATAAAAACTGCAGAGATTCATAATTCATTCATAATATTTTATTTTTTCTGATGACACTTTTTAGTTGTAAAAATCTGTGTAACACTCTTCAGTGATGCTGAGGTTTTTCACCACTTGCTGAACCATTTTCTGGTCAATGCTGGCTCCCAGTGAAACTCATTTAAAAAAAGCTAACAAGCAAAGTAAAATGAGTTCTTGTGCAAACTGTGTTCAACCAGCTGTTGTTAAAACTTGTCTGCTGACTCCAAAATGATCATGTGGATGTGGGATACTGTCCAAGAGCAGGTTACCTTGGGCCTGCTTGAAGATGTCCTGCTGTCATCAGCAATGTTAGCATCACTGACAGGTGGGATTCCAGTTCCTTAGCTGACTTTTGTCCAGCCCTGCCATGTCTTTGATATTTACATATTCACTGAAAGTAATAACATAACCTATATTTGGCCTATTATATCCACAGTTACTTTTTTTTTTCAGGTTTTAACTTAGTTTAACTCAGGACAAGCAAATCCTGCTCTGACACTACTGATCTAATCTGTGGGGTTCTGCAAGCCTCAGTTCTGAGTTCATTATTTTTATTTTAGATCCTTTTTTAGCTGAGGTCATTAAATGTTATCAATTCTATGCTGACGGCATCCAGCTGTCTCTGTCTTTTAAGCCTTGCCAGCTGGATAGGCTGGATAG
Organism: Oreochromis niloticus; assembly: GCF_001858045.2. NCBI lineage: Eukaryota > Metazoa > Chordata > Actinopteri > Cichliformes > Cichlidae > Oreochromis > Oreochromis niloticus. Next base: position 173,946 of record NW_020327221.1, on the reverse strand, counting down.
GGTCCAGTGTTTGTAATCTTGGTGTATTTGATTCTTCTCTGAGCTTTGACTCAGATGCAAAATCTCTCCGACGTTCCTTCAAAGGAACATTTCTAAATGGCTGCAGTCTCCTGCACTTAGATGCATGGACGTTTTCATGCATTTGTGTCATTGTGCTTAGATTACTGTAATGTCCTATTTACCATCTTAGAAAAATAATCTCTTTTATGCCTCTAAGTGACACAAACTGCTGAAGCCAGACTCCTAATCTGGCAAGTATTACAGGCCTTCTATGGGGTCTGTTTTATACAGAAAAGCAGAGACAGGAGACATGAGTTGTGTTTGGTCTGCAGGATCTTCCTCGTCGGTTTTATTGACAGGCCCAAAATTCATATCTCGATATTTTTTAGCTGGATGGCGATATACGATATATATCTCGATATTTTTTTAAAGACATAAAGTAAGAACAAAACGAGAGTTCTTAGTCAAAGCTATGTCCCAGATGTCACACAGGCACTTTTATTAACATACAGTGCAGATGTACATGAAAAAATTCCTCAAAAATAAATTATGAGCATTTATTAAATAATGATGCTCCATAAATAAAAGAAAACAATGTTGTTTTTGTGCATAACAAAGAGCTCACAATTGTGCAGTCAAAATGTAAACTAAAAGACGCTGAGCATAATAACAAAGAGACAGATTTCACAGCTGCTCTGTTCCCAACTTCTACTGCGTGACTGACAGCCTGGAGTTTGAAATCCGCTTCGTAACCATGTCTCTTAACAGGAGCCATTTATGGTCCTTATATACACACAATACGGTAATATTACGTTGAAGCACAGTACGTATTACTCCGTGAGGCTCCTCGGTAGCCGTAATCCTCCGACAATCCATCAAGCGGTGCAGCTCCGTAGCTTACCAAAGTCGAACTAAAACATTTTTTGACAGATTGCTGAGCGCTGTGTATCACATAAAATCGGTTCGCGATCAGTAAGCACAACCAGAATTCATACATAAGGTGCACTGTCAACGACCGTGGCTCAGGGGGTTGGGAAGCGCACCTGTCACCGGAAGGTCGCCGGTTCGATCCCCGGCCTTTCTGTCCTGGTTGTTGTGTCCTTGGGCAAGACACTTTACCGTACCGCCTACTGGTGTTGGCCAGAGGGGCCGATGGCACGATATAGCAGCCTCGCCTCTGTCAGTCTGCCCCAGGGCAGCTGTGGCTACAACCGTAGCTTGCCTCCACCAGTGTATGAATGTGAGCGTGAATGAATAATGGCATTATAATAATGGCGCTTTGGGTGCCTTGAAAACCGCTATATAAATCCAATCCATTATTATTATTATTTTATACCAATCGTGTCTGACCTGTTAGCCTAATTAGATACACATGTTCATCCAGCTGTTTCTTTTCAGTACCACTTACTTTTACAGGCTTTAGTTATGTTTAAAATACACTACATTTGGATGCTGAAAACTTTTTAAGTGTGTTTTAGAAAGGTCTTTGTGTGCATTCAGCAATGTTTACATGGCATCAAGGGTTTTTAATGTTGGAAATTACCAAATGATGATTAAATGGAATATTAGCATCAAAGATCCAGTTTAGTTTCTATTGGAAAAAGAAACACTAAATGATAATGTATTACAACAGAGTCAGAGGTCAGCAACACTAATGCTCAGATCCCAGATGTCTAGTTGATACTGTGGTTTCTTGTCCTCTCAGACCAGCAGGTGGAGGTGAAGGGGGAGGAAAGGTCAGACTCTGTCATCCTGCCCTGCAAAACAAAACCTGACCTGCCCGAGGACACCACAGTGGAGTGGACTCGCTCTGACCCAGAACTCATGATAGTCCATGTGTACTCAAACAGAAGTGACCAACTTAAGAAACAGGATGGCCTTTACAGAGACCGAACTACAGTGAACGAAGACCTGCTGAGAACTGGAGACCTCAGTCTGACCCTGAAACACCCCACAGAGAGAGACAGTGGAGGATACATCTGCACCATCTACAGGGACAAAGACATCTTGAGACAGAAAGTAGTGCTGCACCATGTCAAAGGTCAGTGCAGTAGATTTAGGTCAGAGTTCAGAGGTCATGTTGTTTTTTATTCTTTATACTTTTTACACTGTGTTTCTCCACAGAACGGTTTCCATCCTGGGCCACAGCCCTCCTATTTCTCCTGGTTCTTCTCATTGTCTCTGGAGGTCTTTTATTTCATTTCCGTCAGTATTTCATGTCAGGTGAGTGTCTCCACTACACTACCCATAATGCCACAGCATAACTTTACTAAACAGTGTGTGTGCTTCACTGCATTGATCTGACACAGAGGCTGCATGTGTACAAGCTGTTCTTCTTCTGTGGTGGTAAACAGCAGGCTGACATGGAAACATGTGCTGACAGTAAATGTTGCAGCAGCTTCAGTAAATGTTCCTCCTTGAGTTGTGCTCAGTCATGTGGTGGAGAGCTTCAGATGTTCAGAGCAGACACATGAGATCTTCATGGTTTCTGTGCTGATGTGTGTGAGACATGGCCGACTGTGGAAGCTCAGTCTGTCTGTTCTTCTGCTCTTCATCCAACATGTCTGCAGCACTTTACAGGACGCTGCAGACTAGTTACCAAAGAACGAGTCAGGAACACATCAGGAACAAACTGAGACACAATCTGACTGAGACTAGAAGACAAGGAGGGGACAGGGAGGTCATGTGACCATGTTATAATGTTGTGCTTTGTTGTCCTCTCAGTTTATCAGGTGGAGGTGGATTCAGGGGTGGAGTCTGTCCTGCTGCCCTGCAAAACCACAATTCACCTGCCTGAAGAGGCTAAAGTGGAGTGGAAGGACATGAAAGACAGGAAGGTCCACGTGTATGTGAACAGCTCTGACCAGCCTGAAGAACAGCATAAGGATTACAGAGACCAAACGAAGATGAAGAGAAACCTGCTGGAACCTGGAGACCTCAGTCTGACCCTGAAATACCCCACAGACACAAACACCTACACCTGCACCGTCTACAGCAGGGAGGGAAACATCCTGATGAAGAAACAAGTGCTGCTCACTGTCAGTGGAGGTCAGTGCTGTAGATACAGGTCAAAGGTCATGTAGGAGTTTATTATCTAAACGCTTTTAGTTTAAATTCATTTTCAGTTCATTCAAATAATATACATTTTTCGATGTTTTGATCTAAAAGCCAAAAATGTCAGGCGGAGCAACTGTGTGTTTAAATGAACAGATTAAGAATATGATTAAAAATGGAGTTGAAACAATCCTAATTCCAGATGTTGAGACACAGTCTGACTGAGACTACAAGACAAGGAGGGGACAGGGAGGTCATGTGCCCATGACAGCTGCTGCTGATGTCATCACTCTCTGCCATAACGGAGACAGTCCCGGCATTTATTAATGTCTGTGAGGACTTGTTAATCACAAGGAAATCAGTTCATATATTTCCAAATAATAAACCTTGTGTGTCCAAAGCTTTGAAAAACATAATGAATTGTGGAAACATTGAATTTAACTGTGGCGATATTGCTCACGGCAGAGAGTTGCAAAAGCAGGTGAAAAGAGAGGAGCTTTCTAAAAGTAAATACAAAGACAAAGGGCAGTCATTGCTTTGTACTGAAAGCTCACGCCCTGCCTGAGCTATGGGTCCACTATGGATTTGCAATCCAAAAAGTCCCCTATTTCTTTGTGAGGGTTCTCCAACTTTCAATTTACAAATGATCTAAACATTTTTTTATAATTGTGACTGAGTTTAATTAAGAATTGGCTGAGTATAGCGATTTTTCCCCAAACAGTCAGTTATTAATACCAATGAGTCATTGGTTTGTAAATATAGCGAGGATGAAAGAGAAGAAAAATCCAGGTCCAGATAAAATATATGCACATGTCCTTAGAAACTGTGCGGAGCAGCTGGCTGGGATTTTTTCTTTTCTTTTCTCAAATTCTCTTGACTTGAGTCCCTTGAATCTGGAAGGATGTGTGCTACCACTCCGAAGCAGTAATATTGATCCATAGACACTGATGGGAACATTTTTCTGCACAATAAGTACTTTGACTTTTCATACTTTACGTCCAATTTGCCAGTACTGCAGTTTTGTGTGTAGTGAGGTGTTTTCATGGTGTTTTATTGGTGCTTTTACTAAAGGAAGGCTTCTATCAAATTCTTCCAAATGTTGTCAAACTGAGCTGTGTGATGAAGTGAGTGTGACAGAAACACTCAGACTGTGTTTCTCTGCTTCATCAAGTCAAATCTGGTCCTCAGAGACTGAATAAAGTCCTGTCCCACTAACAGCAGCTCCAACAGTCTGTTCACTGCTTTCTTCCTGTCAGTCTTCATCTTTCTGCTGCGTCTCCTCTTCACACTGACCACTTTCTATCTAACAGTGAGCTCCCAGTGAAGCAGCAGCATTCAGCCTGTTAGAGTCAACACAAATGTCTCCATCCAAGCTCATGTTGTGCTTTGTTGTCCTCTCAGTCCCCCAGGTGGAGGTGGATTCAGGGGTGGGGTCTGTCCAGTTGCCCTGTGAAACCACCCTTCACCTGCCTGAAGAGGCTAAGGTGGAGTGGATGGACACCATTGACAGGAAGGTCCACGTGTATGAGAACGGCTCTGACCAGCCTGAAGAACAGCACCAGGTTTACAGAGGATGAACAAAGACGAATCAAGACCTGCTGAAAACTGGAGACCTCAGTCTGACCCTGAAATACCCCACAGATGGAGACAACTCCACCTACACCTGCACCGTCTACAGCAGGGAGAGAAACATCCTCCTGAAGAAACAAGTGGAGCTGAAAGTCAGAGGTCAGTGCTGTAGACACAGGTCAGAGATCATGGTCAGGAGTTTGTTCTCTAAAAGCTTTTAGTTTGGATTTATTTTTCTGGTCCTTTAAATAATATAAATTGAACACAGATATCATTATTATTTTTTATTATATTCTCCTAGATAGATCTCATGGACCAAAGGCTCTCTGTCTCATCTTGGCTCCAGCTGAACTAAACTGAGAGTAAATTTGGGCTTTTAGGGAGGGGTGAAAGCAGAGAGCTGTAAAGGAAAGGCTGTGATTGGTTCAAACAGCCAGAAGATCAGAACATATGAAAAACTTAATGAGCCCAGTGCTCTGACAGGTGATGCTAGGTTACTAACAGGTAGCAACATTAGCAGTCTGAATGGTTAACCTAGGCTAACGAAAACCTTCATCTTGTATTAGCTAAGTCAAGTTTAAGACAACAGAGTTGTGTGTGGATTGTGAAAACTCAGAATTACACACATACTTTGGCACTAATTTCTCTCCATACCTTCTCCGAGCCAGTGGAGGTCCTCAGTGAGTTAGAAAGGTAGAGCTTATTAATCAGCAGCAGGTTGGAGGAGATATATCAGCATAAAGCAAGAGCATTTAGTAGAGCACTTAGAGAACTTATTTTTATACTAGAAATGCAACAATTAGAAATAAGACTCTACAGCAAGTAAAAATAATCGGCCAGTCACTGATGATACTAAAAAATATCAAAGTACTGAGCTGATACTACAGTAATCGTTGTTCTTCCAAGTACTGCCATCTAACTCTGTCTCTTTGCTGTTACTCTGTACCCAATATGAATCAGTTCAATTAAGCGGATGTTGGTTATTGTACCAGGTCTGTTCTCTGAATTAACTGACTGAGGCTGTAAAGCAGCTAAACTTGAATAAATTATCTGGAGCCAATGGCTCTACTGCTCATTTTTATTAACATTTTGCACAGATCTAACAAGCTCTCTAAACAACACATCCAAAATTCAAACAATCTCAAGAAAGCATGTGTCTGTAATTTCATCTCTCATCACGTATTTTCTCACTCATTTGTCTAAAGTTCATTGTTCTTTGTATTTACAGGACTCTGACAGTTTCACTGAGATTTTCTAACTTTGATCAGCAGCTTCTCTTGATTTGGTTTCTGATTTCAAACCACATTTTATCTGCACAGAGATGTTATATTTACAAAGCCCAGTCTACACTTTCATTTACACACTGACACCAATAAGCCAGCCACACTTCGGAGAAAGCTCATTTCTGCTGCTTGTATTCCTAACCTCGTTCTGTCTGTCACTACCCAGAGCTTGTGACCATAGATGAAGGTAGGGACGTAGATTGGCCAGTAAATCAACAACTTTGCTTTTGTGCTCAGCTCTCTTCATCACAACGGACCATCTGCATCACTGCAGATTTTGCCCTGATTCATCTGTCAAATCCCTCACTGTCTTCTTCCCCTCACTCGTAAAACAAGACCCCAAAATACTTCAACTCTATACTCAGAGAAAGAACTCATCGCTGACTGGAGTGGGCACTCCACCCTTTTCCTACTTAGACCATGACCTCAGAGTTGGAGGTGCGAATTCTGCTTTACACTTCGCTGCGAACCGCTGCAGTGTGAGTTGGAGGCCATCAACTAAGCAAACAAGATTAACCAGGGATGAGACCACTAAAGTAGAAGCTTTCCCACTCCTGGCTACCCCTATCCATGAACACTATGAACAGAATTGGTGACAAAGAGCAACCGTGGCAACATGCACCAGGAACAAGTCTAATTTATTGCCTTGCTTTGTTGTCCTCTCAGTCCCCCAGGTGGAGGTGGATTCAGGGGTGGCGTCTGTCCAGTTGCCCTGTGAAACCACACTTCACCTGCCTGAAGACGCTAAAGTGGAGTGGAAGGACAAACAACACAGGAAGGTCCATGTGTATGAGAACGGCTCTGACCAGCCTGAAGAGCAAGATGAGTTTTACAGAGACCGAACGAAGATGAATGAAGACCTGCTGAAAACTGGAGACCTCAGTCTGACCCTGAAATACCCCACAGATGGAGACACAGACACCTACACCTGCACCGTCTACAGCAGGGAGGGAAACATCCTGCTGAAGAAAAAAGTGGAGCTGAAAGTCAGAGGTAAGAGCTGTAGATACAGGTCAAAGGTCATGTAGGAGTTTATTTTCTAAAAGCTTTTAGTTTGAATCTACTTTCAGTTCATTCACATAAAAACTGTATGTTTAAATGAACAGACTAAGAAGACAATTAAAAATGGAGTTGAAATGATCCTAACTTCAAAATAAAAGCCTCTGTCATGATTTGAATTTGGAAAAAATAATAGTTTTGTTAGTTTAGTCCAAATCCATGTAAATGTATAAATATCAATAGTTTTAAAGCTGCTGAGATCATTCAAACACTTTGATCCAGTCATTTGGATGTTGTCAAATGTCAGGGTGGAGCAGCCATAAAGATGAGGCTTTTATTATGAAGTGAAAATGATGTGTGATGATCCAGAGGAGCCCATGGGGTCTTTGTGGCTGGATGAAAAGGTTTGTAGCTATCTGTAAAATATGGATAAAAACAGCCACATTCAACCCGTAGGTCAACTACAAAACCTTCCATGTCAGGTGATCCAACCAATGGAAACTTATCAAAACATTAACTTTATAAAAATTTAAAAAAATAATATCTTTATTTCACTTTAAAGTTAAATAAAGAATTACGATTCAAATGGCTTTTCGTGCACCTGACATGTTTTGTTTAAAGTGAGAATGCTTTTCCTCAGGCTTCTTTGTTCAGCTTCATTAATTTCACTTTTTTCTAATCAAAAGTCATTGAGTGAAATGTCTTCTTTTCAATAACGGAACTTCCGGTACTTCACGGCTTTTGAACACATTTGATTCAGTTTTGCAGTAAAAGCTGCTGCATCTATGTGAGCTTTTTTCACACAAACCTCTGAGTCTACTTCTGGAGAGGACACAGGATCAATATCACAGGAAGAGTTCAATATCACTAGAGATGAAAAATGATAACAGTAGTATTTAAAATTAAACCCTGAACAAAGTGATCAGCAATACGTCCACATCCAATCACAGCAACTAACAGAAGTACCTTTTCCTGCTGATCAGTAACAAAAGATGCCATAACTCCACCAAACACAGCTCACAATACATAAAGATCAATATTAAATTCATATCAAAACATATGATAAATCAATAAACATAAGATTTTACTGTAAGATTTTGTCTGTAAGATTTTACAGACTTTGAAACCATCATAGGATTCTAAGTTTAAACAGGATAAATGTGACAGTAAAAGTATACAGGCTTTATTTTACTGCCTAATGGCTTAAATGATTTTTTTCCCCCTAGCCCTAGCTGAGAAAAAACAAAAACATCACACTAATATTTTCCCACTTTACAGACATGTAACAAATTGAACTGCAGATTGATATTTGTCTCAATAATTTGGGCCCTGGGTTCATTTCTTAATCTGTCACTCACATGTCCCACAATGGAGATTTCAAGTTTAAGCACACAATAGCACATAGGTGGTTTTTGAACCATACCTGTTGGAGCCCCATTTTCAACACTGTATTTCAGTGTTTGTAGCTTTAGATCAAATGGCTGTTGGTACCATCCCGTTTCAGGAAAAGCTTTGTGACTGGCAGACAGAAGCAGCCAATGAGAGCAGGCCAACATCAAGTCAGCATTTCATAGTGGTTCTGTAGTCTGACAGCGGAAACAAAAAGATAGCTCCATGACATGGTTTATTGTGAATTCAATCTTAAGTATTTAGAACAACACAGTGTTATCTGGTTATTTGAAGCTTTATTTGAAGCTTACAATCAGAGGATTGAGCCCAGAGCTTCCTCTCCTTGGCCACCTCCTCTAGCTTATTTGGGGGAACACCGAAGCATTCTCAGGCCAGCCAAGAGACATAATCTTTCCAGTGCATCCTGGGTCTGGATCTTGGGCCTCCTTCTGGTGTGACATGGCCATAGGACCTCAACCAGGAGGCGATCAAGAGCCATATTTGCCCAAATGCCCAAACCATCTCAAACAGGCTCTTTTCGATGTAGAGTGGTAGCGTCTCTACTCTGAGCCCTTCTCTGCGAAAATGGCCAGGCACCCTTTAGAGAAAGCTCATTTCTGCCGCTTGTGTCAATGATCTTGTTCTTTCGGTCACTAACCAGAGCTCATGACCATAGGTGAAGGCGACGACGTAGATCAATTGGTAAATTGAGAGCTTCACTTTTACGCTCAGGTACAGACCGGTACAATGTCCGCATTGCTGCAGCCACAGCCCCAATCTCTCTCTCAATCTCCCACTACCCTCTCTCCTCACTCGTGAACAAGACTCCAAGATACTTACACTTCTCCACTCGGGGCAACAACGTGTCCCCTATCTGGAGTGAGCACTCTACCCTTTTCCAGCAGAGGATCATGGCCTTAGACTTGAAGGTGCTGATTCTCATTCCCTCCACTTCACACTCAGCTGTGAACTGCTTCAGTCCCTTCAGTGATGGAACCACCACCCCCGAGCCTTTAGGTGGGAAGTCACCCCCCTTTTTCTGCTTCCTCTACAGAAGATGTGTCAGGAGGATTAAGGAGGTCCTCAAAGCAGTACTTCCACCACCCGACTATATCCTGAGTTGAAGTCAGCAGTACCCCATCCCCACTGTACACTGTGCACAGCCTTCGCCTCCTGAGTTGCCTGACAGTTTGCTGGAATTGCTTTAAGGCATTCCGAAAGTCTTGTTCCATGGCCTCGCTAAACTCCTCCCACACCTGAGTTTTTGCTTTGGCTATAGTCTGAAACACATTCTGGTGGCCTGCCAGTATTCATCAACTGTAGGAATAACTACTGTTTCCCGCAGCCTCTCACAGAGGGGAACAACCTGGATCAAATCTCCAAAAGTTGATTCTGTTCATCTGGACGTAGCGTTTTCAATGGGAGAAACGTTTCGTCACTCATCCAAGTGACTTCTTCAGTCTCAGCTAACTGCAGGTTTCCCCAATCTTATAAACAGTACATTTTCATAATGACTGAAACCAGCCCACTGAAGGATGTGTACATCCTCATCATTGAAAGAGTGTCCACTGGCCTGTAGGTGTGAATAGACTGCAGAGTCCTGGCCTGACGAGGTAGCTCTTCTATGTTGTGCCATCCGCTTCGCCAGAGGTTGTTTGGTTTCCCCGATGTATAAATCCTGGCAATCCTCCTGGCACTTAACAGCGTACACTATGTTACTCTGTTTGTGTCGGGGGACCCGATCCTTGGGGTGGACCAAGTTTTAGCGCAGTGTGTTTTGGGGGTTTAAAAGCCACAGAGACCCGGTGTTTGGAAAAAAATGAATAGAATAGAGAATAGAATAGAATAGAATAATCCTTTAATTGTCCCACAAGGGGAAATTTGGTTGTAACAGCAGCCAAAAAGACACATATACAAACAAACAGTACACAGGACACAGAACAGAAACATACACAATTTTTCTTACATATTTACATTAAGGACAATGGTTACTATATACAGAGAGTACTGTACAGTTATTAAATTAAATAAAAATAACTACAGATAAGAGGCAAACCAGGTTGTAGTGCGAATCGGTTGAATAACTTATTGCAGTTACTGTCACGGTTCTGGGTCCGTCGGACCCAGTATTTTGAGTTTATTATGTTTTGGTTTACTTTTGCATCATGGATTATTCTTTATGCTTCTCTGGTACTTTGTGTTTCAGTTATCTTGGGCTTTTGGATTGTTTTCTCATTCTCTTGTGGTGGTGATGATGATGGTTATTATTAGAGTTCATGTTTCTGTTTATTCCGTGCTTTAGGATTTGTGGTTTCATGTATTGTTTGAGTTCCATGTGGTATTTTCTGTCTCTCAGTGTTAAGTCTGCGTGCTTGTTCAGTAATTCATGTTTCCCGTTTTATTGTGAAAGTCTTTGTCTTATGTTAGTGTGTGCAGCTTGGTTCCCCCGTCTCGTTAGCTCTGATCTCTCCCAGCTGTGTCTCCCTTCCGTTGCCCATTCCCTCATTACTACCCTGTGTATTTAAGCCCTGTGTTTTCCTCAACCCGGTGTCGCGTCGTACCCTCAGAATTATGCCTGTGTGTTTCAGTTGTCAGTATCATTGTTCAGTTCATGTTCTTGTGTACCACCAGCAATAAAGCTAAGGTTTTCAGTTTAACTCAGTGTCAGAGTCCTGCGTTTGGATCCTCACCTCTGCCTGCCCGCACACAGAGCCCTGACAGAACGACGCGAACAGTAATGGATCCAGCGGACTCACTGTGGAAGCGCAGCTCCCGTTTTGACGGGACCCGACTAGTGCTTGGAGGGCCTCCGTGCTGCCGTTCCTCACTAGCAGCCTACCCTTCCGCCCACTCATCTGCTTCCTCCCGTCGGACGCCCCGGTCGCGCAGAAAACGCTCCAGCCGGTCCCGGGAGGATTACTACGAGCCTGCCAGCAACCAGCTTACGCCTGCACAGGCGTTCTACAAAATGTTAGGGATCATTATTGTGCCACCCGATTCACCCAGCGTTTCCACACCCCAGGAGGAGCAGCCGCAGCAGAGTTTTGCCACGTCACCCTCAGCCAGTCCCAATCCCTCTTCGGCAGGAAAGCGGCGGACGCGCCGCCAGCATTCACAGCTCCAACAGGAGCCCGGGATTCATTTCAAACAACCGCCGAGGGTGAGTGACAGAGTTTCCCTTCATTCACCTTTTGTGTCAAGGGATAGACAGACTGTTTCCTCCAAAGCTGCGAACGGCAGCTTCATGAACACTACAGTTCGTGTTTCCTCTGTTCGGGAAAATAAAGGTTTTCGTTTCGAGAATGACTGTTTTCCCATTGCTTCAAAAGACTGTGCTCCTGATGTTTCTTCAGCCCCAGGAGTTAAGACCGTTTCATCTGGTACTGTTTATTCTGGGGCTATGTTCATTCAGTCAGCTGAAAGGGAGGTGGTTAATTTTTCCAAGCCAGCCTTTCAACCATGTACTTCTCAGCAGGGCCACAGGCAGTTTGTAGAGACAGAAATTGCAAGCTGTAACTTAGGCTCTCTGAAGGAAGAGGCTGTTTGTTCCACAGGGACAGTCAAGGACTCTAGTTGCACCTCTCTACAATCTATTAAGACTGTGGCTCCTCCCAAGGACTGTTCTGTGTCCCAGTTGCATGTTTCTGAGGTTGCCCACTCTGCAAAAACTATATGCCGAGACCCAGTTTGTAATATTGGGCATTTTGAGACCGTTCCTGAGCTTCTCCCTCCTCTTATTCCTGCTCCTAGGGTAGCTCGAGCCCAGCATTCCCCTCCACCCGTTTCAGTTCCTCAGGTGGGAGGGGTTGGTGTTCAGCTGGTGCCAGCACCCATTTCTGTGTCAGCTGGAGGCTCAGGTGAGCGCATCCAGCAGTTTTTCTCGTGTTCAGAAGGCTCAGGAGGATTAGCTCAGTCACCATATCAACCACCATCACTACTCCCTGCTCAGCAGCCACCCGTAGCTCAGTGTCCAGTGTTTCCTGCTCAGCAGCCACCCGTAGCTCAGTGTCCAGTGTTTCCTGCTCAGCAGCCACCCGTAGCTCAGTGTCCAGTGTTCCCTGCTCAGCAGCCACCCGTAGCTCAGTGTCCAGTGTTCCCTGCTCAGCAGCCACCCGTAGCTCAGTGTCCAGTGTTCCCTGCTCAGCAGCCACCCGTAGCTCAGTGTCCAGTGTCCCCTGCTCAGCAGCCACCTGTAGCCCAGTCACCTACTCCACCACCGCTTTCATCTCACGTTCAGTTACCCATAGCTCAGGCTCAACCTCACTCAGACTTTCTGCAGACTTTATTACAGTCCATAACCCAGTCAGTAGTTCGGTTAGTAGAGGAATCATTGGCTTTGTCATCTCCTCAGTCAGCCACTCATCTTCACCGTGAGCCAGGGGTCCCAATTGCCTCTGGTCCTGCATCTACTCTTGCTGGAGGGCCCGAGGAGCCCGTCCAGCCTCATGTCTCGTCAGCTGGGGGTTCAGGTGAACCCAGCCAGCCTCAGGTCTCGTCAGCTGGAGGGCCCGAGGAGCCCGTCCAGCCTCATGTCTCATCAGCTGGGGGTTCAGGTGAACCCAGCCAGCCTCAGGTCTCGTCAGCTGGAGGGCCCGAGGAGCCCGTCCAGCCTCATGTCTCGTCAGCTGGGGGTTCAGGTGAACCCAGCCAGCCTCTAGTGTCGTCAGCTGGAGGGCCCGAGTCGCCCGTCCAGCCTCATGCCACGTCTGCTGGAGGGTCCGAGGAGCCCACCCAGCACCACGTCTCGTTAGCTGAGGGTCCTGGAGGACCCAGCCAGCACATCCTCGCATCTGCTAACGGTTCTGGGAAGACCGTTCAGCCACCACCTGTTCCACTGCCTGCAGCATCCACATCGCCGCCTGCAGCTTCGCCGCCTGCAGCATCCACATCGCCGCCTGCAGCTTCGCCGCCTGCAGTATCCACATCGTCGCCTGCGGCCGTCGCAGCTTCAGCCACGCCTGCGGCCGTCGCAGCTTCAGCCACGCCTGTGGCCGTCGCAGCTTCAGCCACGCCTGCGGCATCATCGCCTGCAGCCGTCCCGCTGCCGTCAGGTCCGGCCCCCGTGTCTTCATCAGCTCCACCTGGTCCAGCCTCACCGCCTGCAGCACCGCTGCCGTCGGGGTCTACCTCTGTGTCTTCGTCCACGCCTGGCCCGGCTTCATCCACGCCTTCGTCCACGTCTGGTCCGGCTTCATCCACGCCTTCGTCCACGTCTGGTCCGGCTTCATCCACGCCTTCGTCCACGTCTGGCCCTGCCTCGTCTGGTCCTGCGGTTGCTACACCGTCATGGGACCCAGCTCGTCCTGTTCCGCCTCGCCTCTGCCGGCCGCTTTCCAGGCCTCAAATTGGGGATCATGGCCGTCGAGGCCGGCCTCCGGAGGGAGATCGTCGCCGCTGCTGGCATTGCAGCCGGCCTCCGGAACTGTTTGCCCGTGGCCGCCGCTGCCTTCCAAGTGGCCGGCCTCCTGAAGGGTTTTGCCTGCACCGCCGCCATTGCCGTGTGCACGGTCGGCCCCCGGAACTGTTTGCCCGTGGCCGCCACTGCCTTCCAAGTGGCCGGCCTCCTGAAGGGTTTTGCCTGCACCGCCGCCATTGCCGTGTGCACGGTCGGCCCCCGGAACTGTTTTCCCGTCGCCGCCATTGCCGTCCGCACGGCCGGCCCCCTGACCTGTTTTGGCTCCTGTGTGGCCGACCTCCAGGTCGACCTCCTGAACTGTTTATGGACTCTTGTTGAGCTTGGGTTTTTGTATTTTCCTGTGTTTTTGAACTGTCTTGCTCCTTGTTTTTTGTTTGGTTTCTATCCCTCCGTCCTGGACCCCCTCCGCCCGCCCTGGCCTGGTGCTTTGTTTTGTGCCTTTTGTTTGGGGCTGTCGGGAGCCAGCCCTTGGAGGGGGGGTACTGTCACGGTTCTGGGTCCGTCGGACCCAGTATTTTGAGTTTATTATGTTTTGGTTTACTTTTGCATCATGGATTATTCTTTATGCTTCTCTGGTACTTTGTGTTTCAGTTATCTTGGGCTTTTGGATTGTTTTCTCATTCTCTTGTGGTGGTGATGATGATGGTTATTATTAGAGTTCATGTTTCTGTTTATTCCGTGCTTTAGGATTTGTGGTTTCATGTATTGTTTGAGTTCCATGTGGTATTTTCTGTCTCTCAGTGTTAAGTCTGCGTGCTTGTTCAGTAATTCATGTTTCCCGTTTTATTGTGAAAGTCTTTGTCTTATGTTAGTGTGTGCAGCTTGGTTCCCCCGTCTCGTTAGCTCTGATCTCTCCCAGCTGTGTCTCCCTTCCGTTGCCCATTCCCTCATTACTACCCTGTGTATTTAAGCCCTGTGTTTTCCTCAACCCGGTGTCGCGTCGTACCCTCAGAATTATGCCTGTGTGTTTCAGTTGTCAGTATCATTGTTCAGTTCATGTTCTTGTGTACCACCAGCAATAAAGCTAAGGTTTTCAGTTTAACTCAGTCTCAGAGTCCTGCGTTTGGATCCTCACCTCTGCCTGCCCGCACACAGAGCCCTGACAGTTACAGTGCTGATGTAAACATCTATGTTTGTTGGGAGCAGTTCTGATTGTACAGTCTGACAGCTGCAGGGAGGAAGGACCTGCGGAAACGCTCCTTCGTGCATCTAGGATGCAGCAGTCTGTCACTGAAGGAGCTCTGCAGTTCAGCAACATTTCCATGCATGGGGTGGGAGACTCTGTCCATCAGAGATGTTATTTTGGCCAGAGTCCTTCTGTCTCTCACCACCTGCACTGGGTCCAGGGTGCATCCCAGAACAGAGCTGGCCTTCCTGATGAGTTTATCCAACCTCTTCCTCTCAGCTGCCGATAAACTGCTGCTCCAACATACAACACTGTAAAAAATGACGGATGCCACCACAGAGTCATAGAAGGTCTTTAAAAGCGCTCCCTGTACTCCAAATGACCTCAGCCGCCTCAGCAGGTAGAGTCTGCTCTGACCCTTCCTGTAAAGAGCATCAGTGTTGTGGCTCCAGTCCAGTTTATTATTCAGGTGAACACCCAGGTACCTATAAGAGTCCACTATCTCAATGTCCACTCCCTGGATGTTCAATTCAATTCAATTTTATTTATATAGCGCCAAATCACAACAAAAGTCGCCTCAACGCCTCAACCGGTGTCAGTGTGGTGGGTCTGCGTCTCCGGAAGTCCACCACCAACTCCTTCGTTTTCCCGGCGTTGATCAGCAGGTGGTTCTGCTGACACCAGTCCACAAAGTCCAGAGTCCACTGTCTGTACTCTGAGTCGTCCTCACCTGTGATGAGGCCGACTATGGCAGAGTCGTCAGAGAACTTCTGTAGGTGGCAGCGTGGGGAGTTGATGGAGAAGTCTGCAGTGTAGAGGGTGAAGAGGAACGGTGCCACCACAGTTCCCTGTGGGGCCCCCGTACTGCAGACCAGCATGTCAGAGACACAGCCCTGTGACCTCACATACTGTGGATGTTCTGTGAGGTAGTCCAGTATCCACTGGGACATGTGGTGGTCCACTCCCGATAGCTCCAGCTTGTCTCTCAGAAGTCGTGGCTGGATGGTGTTAAAAGCACTTGAGAAATCAAAGAACATGATCCTCACAGTGCTTCCAGGCTTCTCCAGGTGAGTCAGAGCTCGGTGCAGGAGGTAGATGATGGCGTCCTCCACCCCGATGCCAGGCTGGTAAGCAAACTGCAGTGAATCCAATGAAGACCTCACCAGGGGGCGCAGATGGTTTAGAACCAACCTCTCGAGGGTCTTCATCAGATGCGATGTCAGGGCTACCAGCCTGTCGCTGCTGAGGTCCTTGGGATGGGAGGTCTTTGGTACCGGTACCACCAAATGCATCTCAACTGTTCCGATACTCCTGACACATATGGGATCACTACAGCTTTTCGCTTACGCAGCGGTTGTCCTTCTCTCCTGGATCGGCTGGAGCTTTCTTTAGGTGCCTTCCCAGCTTTGACAAAAGTCCAGCTGGGATAACCACATTTACTCAGGGCCTTCTTGATATGATGTTATTCTGCTTCCCTGGCCGCTGTGTCTGTGTGGATGGTGTTCACTCTGTGTTGTAGCGTCCTGATGACAAGTAATAAGACAAATTTAAAATCTTCCTCAGATCAGTTAAAGCCTCTTCCATTAGCCAGTAGGTCATGATCTCATACTGTGGGTTGGGTATACATATAAAACTCACACTTCAACTGCAATCAGTCTCTCTCCATTAAGCCCTGTGGAATCCCACATCCCTAACCCAGAGTGGACACTGCACCCTTTTCCGGCGGTGGCCTCAGACTTGGAGGTTACAGAGGGTAAAGAGCTGGTCCAATGTTCCGTGATCAGGACGAAAAGCGGACTCTCCTTTCCAGCACCCTGGAATAGACTTTCCTTGTGAAGCTGAGGATTATGACCCCCTATAGTTTGAGCACACCTTTCGGTTCCCCTTCACCCGAGTCTGCCAATCCAGAGGTACTGCTGGTGATCTCTATTGTCGAGGCGTGTCTAGCAAGACAGCCCATTAACATCCAGAGCCTTCAGAAACTCAGGGAGAACCTCATCCACCCTAGGGGCCCTGCCATCAAGGAGTTTATTAACCCTTTCAAGCCGGTCGGAGCGGGCACGCTCCATTTTGCGTAACTATTTTGAAATCCCGGTAGCACTGCAACCACGTAAGCTAGCGCAATAATTTTTTTTGCATATGAAACCGGAGGAGTTGTACTTACATCTTATGCCATCAGCTTGTCCTAGGTCACAGTTTCCTTCCACATATAGCTTTGCAAAAACTGCATAAAAAGCACTTGTAGCCACAAAAACATAATATTCCAGAAACACGCTTTGCCTATCCGATCAGCTGTTCATAACACTTCCTATGTCCATCAGCGTGAACTATCGCATGTCCGCCATGACCTGCCCGAAACCGGAAGTGACGTCATTTTGCGGTAATGTAGTTTTTTTTTTTACCATCAGAGCTTAATGAGCCTATACTGGTGTTTTTAAAAGTTATGTTTGACTTTATGACTTTCTGTGTCGTTTCTGGGATGCTTAGGACTCATATTGCACTGCTGGAAATAGTTTATTTTGATGCATATGCTGTTATTTTGCAAATTTGCATTCTAATATTTATTTTCGTTTTTCTTGCAGTATATGAAAAGTGGTGTATTTCAAAAATAAAACTATGAAGACACTTAAAATAAATTTCCTGTGGTGGGAAACTAGTTTGTGGAACTTTTTTGTATTTACAGTTTTGAGGGATAAGCCTCTTAAATTTCTCTAACTAGAAATATATATATATATATATATATATATATATATATATATATAAAACGATTTTCAATTTTTTTGTAGTTTATTGCACTTTTTTGCAATTCATGTAATTACTATGCACTTAATGTATACATATTATTAAAATTTGGGCTATAATGGTTGTATTGATGTATATCAACTTGAAATGCTCCCAAAAATGGCACTACAACATGTAAAAATATAATATAAGCTCTGGCGGACTTGGTTCTATGGTAGGTCTTAAAGGGTTAAATGCCTCAGTGACCTCACCCCTGTTTTTTGGACGAGTCATCCCCCTTTTCCCCAGACACTGCTTCTGCTGTCTGTAGACATGTCCGTGGGATTAGGGATGTAGCTTTCCTTCCACTGCCCAACAATATCCTCATTCGAAGTCAGCAGCGCTCCACTCCCACCATACGCAGTGCAGGTAGAGAATGGCTTTCCTCTCCTTAGTCACATGATGGTTTACCAGTATCTCTTAGAAGCAGTCTGAAAGTCTGTTTCTATGGTCTCTCTGAACTCTCCCACATTTGAGTTTTTGCTTCAGCCAACGCCAGAGCCATGTTCTGCTTGGCCTGTTGGTACATCTCAGCTGCCTCTGATGTCCCACAGGCTAACCAAGCCCGATAGGACTACTTTTTCAGTGTCTAGAACATACGGCTGCCGATCTGATGATATATTTACAAAATTGATAATTGATCTATGACCTGCAGCACGTCCTGGTTCCACATGCACTTATTAACATCCTGATGTTGATGTTTGTTATGGACAAACTGTGGTTTGCACAGAAGTCCAGTAACACAATACCACTTGGGTTTAGACCTGGCACACCCCTCCAAGTTTCACTGTCGTTGCTCGCATGAGCCTTGAATTCTCCCAGTAGGACGACAGAGTCCCCAGGTGGAGCACCCTCAAACACCCCACTCGGGACTCCAAGAAGACCGGGTTCTCTGAACTGTTGTTCAGTGCATAATTGCAGACGACAGTCAGGACCCATTCCCCGACCTGAAGGCACAGGGAACAAATCCTCTCGTCCACCAGGGAAAACCCCAACTTACAGGCAGCAAGCTGAGGGGATCCTAGGATACCCACCCAGCCCACCACCTTTCACCAAGGGCAACTCCAGACTGAGACAGATTCTATCCCCTGGTATCCATGGGACACACAAACCCCTCCACTATGATAAGTTAGCGATTAAAGGAAAGGTTTTTACTTCTTTATCAGTTTCAGTATATTTTTTCAATTTATATTTATGATATGATATGATATGATATACCTTTATTAGTCCCACAAGGGGAAATTTCATAAGGCTGCCGACCTATTGCACGCAATGACGGCGCCATCTTACCCTCCGACCATACATACATTACACAAAAACATCACATGGGGAAGACAGGTCAGAGAGGTATAACAATGGAAAATGCACCACATGAGGAAAGATAAGGAGAAAAAAAAATAACTCCTCCCAGACTGAGCTCCAACAGGGAGATCAGTTTGAGAACAGCACTTTATATCTGCTGTGGCTGACACAGTTTTTGTAGTGCTTTATAAATAAAGTTAGTATGATATGGTAATATTTTTAAATAAAACACAGGGTTACAGAGATTATCTAAGTATATGAAAGCACATCTTAAGTAAATCATTTTTCCATTTTTGTTCAGCGCTCCAGCACACCTGGACAAAGGGATTTTGTATATATACACTGACACTTTTTGGTGTTCTAATGACACACTTGCTTGATGGATGTTTAGACACATCTTCTCCTATCTAAATGAATGCTCTCAAGCTCAGCTTTGTGCTAATAGCCACGTTATTACACATGTGTATTTATGACAATGGATAACAAAGCTGTGAAAAGAAAGAAAACGCTTTTGGAAGAGACACCAAACTCTTTAATGATACAGTCGGACAATAAACAGGAAAGTCATGTTGAGTGAAATACTGTGTTGAACAGCTCAGGAAAGTTCTTGTTACATTACAGATTAGAAACTGATCAGTCTATTGATCACACAATATTCCATCAATAGAATTGATTTGACTTTGATTTGTGTAACAAAGTGATTTCCACGTCTCCTTCATGATGTGACAGTGTCAGAGCTGAATGCACTTGTAGAGTATCATGTTTTTATGGCTCACATTTAAAGTGTTCCAGCTCTAATGTACAGCTGTCATATTAGAAATAGAAGCAGCTCTGATTTTAGTGCTCAAATAAATCTATGAAGTTATGAATTCACACATGAACAGTTTTCTGCAGCGTTCCTCTCGGCCTTATTTGCAGCTCCACTCTTGTTTTTGCTCTAATAATTATTTCTCTCCATGAGCTGTTTCTCTGCCTGAAGGAGGCGCCACTCCATCGCTTCATTTAGTGCAGAACAAGAGTCACATGATGCTGCTCTGTCAACACCAATCACACTTTGTACAGCTCATGTTGTGTTTGTTGTCCTCTCAGTCTGTCAGGTGGAGGTGGAGGAGGGGGCGGAGTCTGTCCAGCTGCCCTTCAAAACCACACAAAACCTGCCTGAAGATACTGAAGTGGTTTGGTGGGACAATTCATATAGGACAGTCTACATTTATCAGAGGGGCACTGACTGGCCTGAAGAACAGGACCGGGTTTACAAAGACCGAATGACGATGAACGAAGACCTGCTGAAAACTGGAGACCTCAGTCTGACCCTGAAACACCCCACAGAGAAAGACGGTGGAGAATACAGATGTGGAGTCTGGAGTCATGGATACATCATCAGATATAAAACAGTTCTGCTCAAAGGTTTGTTGGTTTAATTGTGTGTGTGTGTGTGTGTGTGTGTGTGTGTGTGTGTGTGTGTGTGTGTGTGTCTGACTGTCTTGTGTCTCCTCTGCAGGGAGAGTTCAGGTCCAGGATCAAACAGGGGACATCAGGAACAGAAGCAGCTCCATTGATCCGACTCCTCTGATGGCTGATCAATCAGTTTGATCTGTGTGTTCTTTGATTATTGATCAGTGATGTCAGAGTGGAGTCAGTGTGATGTTGTTGTTGTGTGTTTGAGACTTTTAGTGTCCATGAAGGTCTCTGCTGCTTTATTCTGGGTATTATTTATTTTTATGGCTTTAAATGATTAATAAATGATAATTTAATCATGTATTTATTAAATGAAAATTAATTGGTTTTTAAACCTTTTGTCTTATCATCCTGCCAGTTTTCTGTGAAGCACTTTGAACAGCAGTAAAATGCATGAAAGGTGCTGTACAAATAAAACATACTCTTCAAATCTGCAATATATTGTTTTCATGCAGCTTGTCTTCACATTCATCGTCACTCTAATGATGAGAGAGAAGTTTGTTTTAAGTTTTAGGCAGTGATGTGTTGTCCTCAAAGTTCAGAATCAACCTTCAGTACTGTGAAAAAAACATGCTGCAATCTGCTCTACAAATATAAATCTATACATTTCTGATGAATAGATTCAATAAATATTTAAATAAATGTGTTTAAATGCAATTCTTGTCATTTTTATTGGGAACCTTCTACCTTTTACATGACATCAAGTTGGACACCTTCTCATCATCAATGGTTTTCTTTATTTTTACTACTTTCTACATTGTAGATACATACTGAAGACATCAGATATATGATGCCAGATATGTGGAACTTTGTTGCAAAGAAAAAATTTGCTAATTTGTTTCCTTGTGGTTGAGGGATTTGTATGATCCCAGAGGCTATATTGTCCAGGGCTTTTTGTCCCCTGGTAGGGTCTGCCATTGCAAATTGGTCCAAGGGTGGTAGGCCTACAGTAGGGTGGGTCCATGTCTCTTTTTCAAGCTGTGCCCGGTCGGGCCCTATAGCCACCAGACGCTTGCCCTCGGGCACCGTGCCCAGACCTGGCTCCAGGGTTGGACCCCAGTAACCCTATCCTAGCGAGGGTGGACTGTTCCCTGGATCTTGTCTCATAGGGGTTTTTTGAATCAGTCTTTGTCTGGTCCCTCACCCAGGACCAATTTGCCATGGAAGACCCTACCAGGGAGCAACGGCTGGCTGACCATTAGATTTTCAGGACTTTCTTGATCTGTTTTCTGTAGAAACTGCCAACTTATGTCCATTCCTCCATTTATGAGTTTTGCCAAAGAGTAAATAAGTTAGGCTGATCCCTTATTCACAAGGAGTCACTATAGCAGGTAGCTAATACGATAGATGATGAATGAATAAATGGCCAAAGAATTAGAAGGGGCAACAACAAAAAAAAAAATCCTATGAATTATTGACCAAAATGGTGTAGCTTGAAGCTGTGGCGGGGCGTGGCCTGCGGTGCCGTGCAGGGAAGGCGGATGCACCTGCTTTGCATCCATAATCACGTCCCGCCGACTTAAATATTGTATTGGGTCCTGTGGTTGGTGTTGTGATGTGCACAGAACAATAAAAATGATCAAAATGCCGCTGGGTCTGCCGTGGTCATTTACAGAAGCACCTACCATTCTTACATGCAGCATGTTCTAGATTTCACAAAACAGAAACAATTATTCAACAAGTACAGTAAGCCAAACTCAGTTTCATATTTGTTTTTAAAACGTTTTAAATGTACATAGTAAAACACACAGTTTTAATTCTTTGTGATTACACTCAGTACAGTCAATCATTATTTTGATGAGTCCTCCAACATCATTTCTGCACTTACACTCAAAATATCCAAATAAATAGTTTCATACATCTCTCCTATTTAAACAGTATTCATCATAAACCTGATTTTGTTTTTAAAGTTTGTCTGTTACTAAAATGTGATTCACTTTTTTTTGCTTTTGACTGGTAAAAATGTATTCATGTCAAACCATTTCTATGAAACTTTCAGTTCCTTTTCCACTGCATTCAGAAGCTTTCCCAGACTTCAACATAGCATTTTAAAGCAGTGTCATCAGCCAATAAAGTGAATTTGAACCAGCGCCGCAGCCAAACATTTATACAAAATGGGGGGGGGGGGGGGGGGGGGTAACAAAAACATATTACATCTGCAGGACACCTTCAACTAGTTCTTTAACTAAGCAGCGAGGCAGAACAAAGTCAGGGCTGTATCAAGACACGAGGACTAAACCCCAATTCAACCAGACCCAGAACTGATCCGGAATTAAAACAGGACAACAACAGTTCAAAATCAGGACTACTTAGGACTTAATCAAGTAAGAACCAGAATCAGAACTAGATGATAGTAGCACTGAAAATCATCATAGACCTGCACTACACTTATTTTTTAATTCTACCAAAGTGCACTATTTAGATTCTGAAAAGTTTATATAATTATTTAGCCTTGTTGTGCAAACAAGCCTGCATAACTTAATAAATATATAACTTGAAAAGTAACAAATGGTATCTAAAAAGTTACACTAGGCACTAAATACATGTTCTGATGAGTTTTGGCAAACAACCATTTGACTAACATGTGTGTCTCACCTGCTTTTGTTCCATCTCTGTTCTGTCCTCATTCTCCATCTCTCTCTCTGTTCCTCTCTCTCCCTCATCATTTAGTGACTGTAGATATTTCTTTATTGATGCATTCTAACATCTGTTCGTACTGGCGCTTTAACGTGCAGCTGATTCATGATGAAGAGTTCTGTCAAGCTTTTTCTGACTTCTGGTGCCACTGGAAACTACGGAAAATGGACTTTTGCAACTTGGCTCAATGGTGGGAGGTGGGGAAAACACAGGTAAAGCTTTTTTGTCAACAATACACATCTCATGCAACAGCCACTGTTAAAGGCTACTTTGAGGACTTAGAACGAGAGCTCAAGAGGCTAGAGACTGAGGTTATACGTGGGACGGTCAATACAAATACTACCTGGGACAGTGGGAGGAAGGCTTTGGGCAAGTTTCTTCACGAGAGAGCAAAGGGTGCTCTTGTTAGGACTCGGATTTCTGCTATTAAGGAAATAGATGCCCCGACGAGGTTCTTTTTTAAGCTGGAGAAGAGGGTTCGAGAGTCACACCAAATGTTGTACTTGAGGCTTCCAGATGGGAAGGTGACATCTGACTCGGTGGCAATGAGGAAGCTTGCCATTGACTTTTATGCCAGCCTTTTTAGTGCTGACGCGTGTGACCCTGAATGTGTGACGAAGATGCTGGTGGGGCTGCCGCGGCTGGATGAGGCTGAATCGGCTGTGTTGGAGTCTGCCATTTCCTTTGCGGAGATGTCTTCGGCGGTTCAACAACTCAACGGTGGTCGGTCATCAGGAGTTGATGGTCTTCCTGCGGAATTTTATCAAAAATTCTGGTCGTTGATGGGAGAGGACATTTATGAGGTTTTCACGTACTGCATGACCACTGGGATCTTGCCAACAAGTTGCACAAGGGCAGTTTTGACTTTACTGCCGAAGAAAGGGGACCTGGGCTTGCTCAAAAATTGGAGGCCTGTCTCTTTGCTTTGTACGGACTACAAGATTCTTGCGAAATGTCTTTCTAACAGGTTGAAGACCTGTATTGACGTGATTGTTGATGTGGATCAAGCATACTGTGTCCCTGAAAGAACTATTATGGACAACTTGTTTTTAATTCGAGACATTATTGATCTGGCCAAGCTCAAGGACTTGGATGTGGGGTTTTTATCTCTGGATCAAGAAAAAGCCTTTGATAGAGTTGATCACCACTATTTGTTTAAAACTTTAGAAGCTTTTGGGTTCGGGAACATTTTCATTTCTTGGATCAAATTGTTGTATTCAAATGCTGCTGTTATGTTAAAGGTGGGGGGAGGGTTGAGTCGGCCTGTTCCAGCTCAGAGGGGCATCAGGCAGGGATGCCCTCTTTCTGGTATGTTGTATGCACTGGCCATTGAACCCCTTTTACACCATCTTAGAGAGGGGCTCTTAGGTTTTACTTTTCACGACGCAGGAAGTCCAGTAAAATTGTCTGCTTATGCTGATGATGTTACGGTTTTTTTAACCAGTCAATGTGATGTTACAACACTCAGAAAGACACTGGACTTGTATGAGCGAGCATCCTCCGCAAAGGTTAACTGGTCAAAGTGTGAAGGTTTCATTTTGGGAGGGTGGGTTGATAAAGAGGAGCCAGTGTTACCGGCAGAATTACAGTGGAACAGGGAGGGACTGAAGTGTCTGGGGGTGTTTTTGGGAACTGATGCTTTTCAGGGGAAGAACTGGGAGGGTGTTGTTGAAAAGATTGCTGCCCGGTTGTCTCGATGGACTTGGGTCCTGCCACAGTTGTCTTACAGGGGAAGGACTTTGGTTGTTAACAACCTGGCCGCTTCTGTACTCTGGCACCGTGCCACTGTTGTTGAACCTCCAGCCTCTCTTCTCAAGGAGATACAAAAACGACTGGTTAATTTCTTTTGGGGAGGGTTTCACTGGATCAGGTCTGCTGTGCTGTCTCTACCTGTGTCAGAGGGGGGTCAGAGTCTGATTGACCTTCGCAGCCGTGTCACAGCGTTCCGTCTTCAGACAGCACAGCGTTATCTTTATCAAAGACAACAGCCACCCTGGTTCAAGACTGCATCTACGCTGCTTCACAGGATAAAGGACCTTACATATGACAAGCACCTGTTTTTCATAGACCTGACTGGCATGGACCTTTCGCAGACCTCTGTTTTTTACCAGTCTGTTTTGACTGCTTGGAGGACTGTTTTTAAAGTACAGAGAGACTGTTCTCAATTTTATGGTGATGTTGGTGAGGAGCCTCTGTTTTACAATCCCTTGGTGCCAAGTCGGATGCTCAGCACTGCTAGTGTGCAGAGGTTCCTCGTCAATGCTGGTCTTACCAAGCTGGCGGACCTGAGGACGGCAGGGCAGTGGAAAACAGCTGCCAAGTTGGCTCAGGAGACTGGGATCAGGTCTCTGCGCTTTTTGGAGAAGCTGGTGGAAGAAGTCGTGGGTGGTCTTCCTGGACTTGTAAGGGCTGCGCTGGGGACTCGCTCTGCGGGTGGTCAACCAAGTTCAGCTGACTTCCCTTTGCTGTCTGTTTGTGCTGCAGTTGGGGAGCAGGATGAGGAGGGTGGCTCTCTTCTTTCCTTTCGAACACCTGTTCTGGGTGACCTGTCCAGGATTTCAAAGAAGGCTATATATGAGGTGGCTGTAAAGGTGCTGAACAGGGGATTGTTGGCTGGTGTTCTGGAGTCGAGGTGGTCAGGTGTGTTGGCTCCGGGGTCATCTCCGAGGGGCAGCTGGAGGTCCCTGTACAAACCTCCTATAGAGAAACACAGTGCGGATCTCCAGTGGAGAATCGTGCATGGGGCCGTGGCTACGAACAGACACGTGGCGCATATGGATCCACGAACGGGGAACCACTGTTTTTTCTGTCTGACCGAGGAAACACTGCAGCACCTGTGGCTTGGCTGTTCCAGGCTAGCTGGCCTTTTTTCATTGCTGCGGCAGTGGCTTGCTGGCCTTGGGAGTGTTTTGGAGGAGGGTCTCTTTATCCTGGGTCCGAGGTACTCTGCAGCGCTGCGTAGGAAGGTTTGTTTGATTAATTTTTTGATAGGTCAGGCGAAGATGAGTATATGGCTCACAAGGAGGAACAAAATGAAGGGAACGGGATCTGTTAATTTGGAGCTTATGTTTAAAGGGTTAGTGGGTGCACGTTTGAAAGTGGAGTTTGTTTATTACAAGATGGTGTCCAACATCGAAGAGTTTGTCTCTATTTGGGGCATTAATGGGGTTTTGTGCAAAATAACTGATGATAATTTAGGTTTGACTTTTTGAAAAATGCCGTGTGGAGTGTTTTCTGGTTTTGTTTTGTTTTCTGTGTTTATTGTATTTGGGTGGGGTTGATGGTGGGAGGGGAGGGTTGTTAATATGTTGATTTGGCTTTCATTTTCAGTTCTGGTTGTGAGTTGAAGTATTGCTCTAATAAAGGTGTGTTAAAGGTCTCTCTCCCTCTCTCTCCCTCTCTCTCCCTCTCTGTTTCCTCTCTCTCCCTCTCTGTTCCTCTCTCTCCCTCTCTCTCCCTCTCTGTTTCCTCTCTCTCCCTCTCTGTTCCTCTCTCTCCCTCTCTCTCCCTCTCTGTTCCTCTCTCTCCCTCTCTCTCCCTCTCTGTTTCCTCTCTCTCCCTCTCTCTCCCTCTCTGTTTCCTCTCTCTCCCTCTCTGTTCCTCTCTCTCCCTCTCTCTCCTCTCTGTTTCCTCTCTCTCCCTCTCTGTTTCCTCTCTCTCCCTCTCTGTTCCTCTCTCTCCCTCTCTGTTTCCTCTCTCTCTCTCTGTTCCTCTCTCTCCCTCTCTGTTCCTCTCTGTTTCCTCTCTCTCCCTCTCTGTTCCTCTCTCTCCCTCTCTCTCCCTCTCTGTTCCTCTCTGTTTCCTCTCTCTCCCTCTCTGTTTCCTCTCTCTCCCTCTCTGTTCCTCTCTCTCCCTCTCTCTCCCTCTCTGTTTCCTCTCTCTCCCTCTCTCTCCCTCTCTGTTTCCTCTCTCTCCCTCTCTGTTCCTCTCTCTCCCTCTCTGTTTCCTCTCTCTCTCTCTCTGTTCCTCTCTCTCCCTCTCTGTTCCTCTCTCTCCCTCTCTGTTCCTCTCTCTCCCTCTCTCTCCCTCTCTGTTTCCTCTCTCTCCCTCTCTCTCCCTCTCTGTTTCCTCTCTCTCCCTCTCTGTTCCTCTCTCTCCCTCTCTCTCCCTCTCTGTTTCCTCTCTCTCCCTCTCTGTTCCTCTCTCTCCCTCTCTGTTTCCTCTCTCTCCCTCTCTGTTTCCTCTCTGTTTCCTCTCTCTCCCTCTCTGTTCCTCTCTCTCCCTCTCTCTCCCTCTCTGTTTCCTCTCTCTCCCTCTCTGTTCCTCTCTCTCCCTCTCTGTTTTCTCTCTCTCCCTCTCTGTTTCCTCTCTCTCCCTCTCTGTTCCTCTCTCTCCCTCTCTCTCCCTCTCTGTTCCTCTCTCTCCCTCTCGCTGTTCCTCTCTCCCCTCTCTGTTCCTCTCTCCTCTCTCTCCTCTCTCTCCTCTCTCTCCCTCTCTGTTCCTCTCTCTCCTCTCTCTCCCTCTCTTCCTCTCTCTCCCTCTCTCTCCCTCTCTCTCCCTCTCTGTTCCTCTCTCTCCCTCTCTCTCCTCTCTGTTTCCTCTCTCTCCTCTCTCTCCCTCTCTCTCCCTCTCTCTGTTCCTCTCTCTCCCTCTCTGTTCCTCTCTCTCCCTCTCTCTCCCTCTCTGTTCCTCTCTCTCCCTCTTTGCGCTGACAATCAAGCATCATCAAATATACAGTTGAAACCAGATATTTACATACTCTTCAGATAAAAACACAGACACTTTTTTAAGTGTAAAACCTCAAATCAGACAATTTTTTTAGATTGATAAATATAAAAAAAACATATTTGTTAACTTTAAGAGTAAAGAGAGAAACTATATGTATTTTTTAATTGTAAATGGCACCAATGTAAATGGCTGTTAGCCTGGTCGGTGTAAACAGGAGAGGGCGCTGCTCTTGCGGCGACCAGCAGGTTGTCTCTGTCTGTCAGTGTCAGTGTTTTAGACAGACTGTCTTTTGTACCTACTGCTATTATCACAGTTAATAACACTAAACTATAAGTGTTGTTGCCATTGCACATTGCACTTTTTTTGATGAAAAATCTAGGTTGTTTTATCAGGCTTATATTATATTATTTTGGTGAGTGTATGTGATGTGTTGGTTGTCTGTTTGTTTATTTGTACGGACATACTGCAAATCAATTTCCCGTTACGGACAATAAAGTTACCATTGACCATTGACCAAATTGTATTCAACATTGAGCCACACTTATGGAGCTCCACAGTTCTTTTCCTGGTGTTTTGGTTGATATCTCTTGTTTTTCCCATGTCAAAGAAACAGGCTCTGTGTGTTGCCTTATATGCATCCACAGGTGTGCCACCAATTTACTCACATGGACTCTACTAACCTATCAGAAGCTTCTTCAGCTCAGAATGGAAACGTCTGGCGTTTTCTTATTAATTAAAGACACATTAAACTTCGTGTATATGTACTCCTAAATTTGATGAAAGTTATTAAAATAGACATCTCTCTCTCTCTCTCTCTCTCTTTATTCTGACATTTAATTAAGCATTGTTAGCATTGTTGTTGGCTTTTCATTTCGCCATTTGTTGATTCACTCGAAGAGCAAGTAACGTAATATGAGTCAACTGATCAGTTTGATATCAATCTTTTGTGATACACCATCATATTTACATTATTTGTACAGTACGAATGATTTGCTTTGGTACCTGGTCAAACTTAAGCTCTCTGTCTGCAGCAAACTCGCAGGCAGCAGCTTCTCCCCCCTCGCTCACATGCCTAAGTGCTGTGCTCAGTCACTTAGTGTCTGAGCTCGGATCATACCAAAATTAGGGGGAATTTATGCACAGTCGTAAATTCCCACAGTGTGCACTATGTGCTTCGAATATTGTGTGTAGTTTTTGTTTTATACAGTTGTCAGTCAGGCATCTAACTATGAAAAAATTACACTCCAAAAGACCCCGGGCTTCTGACAAAACAACCCGGGCTTAAGCCCAGTAAGACACCCCCCGCTCCGCCAATGATTTGAACAATTTAGACACAGTGTGCATCATTTATGTACAACACAAACAGTTTAGGGTGCAACTCTGTGCATGCTGATATCTATCTTTAAAATAACTCATTAACAATGAGTGTGTGTTGCGTTTATATCACATCTCTCAAGATTTTCTCTCAGTAATCTGGGCTCTGTTGTATCAAAGGCTTTTGTAAAGTCACAGAACAGCCCACACTCTATACACTGGTGTCCTTTGCATTTGCTTTACCTTCTATAAGCTGTATTACAACTACTGGATTTAGAGCAACCTCACTGCTCTAAGTCCACACTGGTAACAACTCAAACTGTATTTTTCAATAAAATGATAAAGAAATACAGTTTGTCTAAAATCTTCAAGAGCTGGGAAATTGATCTGTAATTGGAGTATGGATGTCCGTCTCTCGTTGTGTATGTTGAAATGATTTTTGCTGTTTTCAGAAACAAATACTTCACTGGATTCTTACTGTGGATGAAGAGTGAGAGTGACCTAAAGTAAGAATCCAGTGAAATATTAGTGCCACCTCTTAGAGTTTCCCTGTAATATGAGTTCAAAGATGAGAATATTTGTAATCTGGGTAGAGTATTAAACTAGCAAAAAATTGCAGGATACAGTAGACGGTGGTGCTTCTAAGCCAGTCGGCACCCGTACCGTAATATGCGGAAGAAAAGCGCAACATCGTAGGTGCGGCTGGCCTTACTGTGACTTCGCATGTGTGGGCTCACTCTAACGGGACTTTAAAACTGCGGTCAAGTGAGCCTTTAAATGAGGATGAAGCTGCTGCAGCTGCTGCTCCTCGTCAGCGGTAAGTACCTCTCTGTTTAACCCGCAGTTTGGGCCTCATTACACAGATACACGCACCAGTGTGCGTGTGTCTGTGTTCGTGGAAGAGTGAGGCCGGACAGCCGGACTCAGACTGTGGACTCTGCAGAGCTAGCCGGCCGGGCTAAAGCAGTGCTCGAGGTTAGCGGCTCTGAGCTCAGCACACACGAATATTTCACACTTTTATACACTCTGACAGTTTAATTAGTTTTCCACGCGTGATGGTCACACGTGTTCCTCAGCTGTCGTGACCCACACCGAGACCGGATCCACCTCGGGTTAGATCTCTGTGACGTCATCTGAGTCAACAGGTCATGTATTTATTTAATATTTGGGGCGATCGTGGCTCAAGAGTTGGGAGTTCGCCTTGTAATCGGAAGGTTGCCGGTTCGAGCCCCGGCTCGGACAGTCTCGGTCGTTGTGTCCTTGGGCAAGACACTTCACCCGTTGCCTACTGGTGGTGGTCAGAGGGCCCGGTGGCGCCAGTGTCCGGCAGCCTCGCCTCTGTCAGTGCGCCCCAGGGTGGCTGTGGCTACAACGTAGCTTGCCATCACCAGTGTGTGAATGTGTGAATGACTGGATATGTAAAGCGCTTTGGGGTCCTTAGGGACCAGAAAAGGGCTATATAAATACAGGCCATTTACCATATTTTCTCCTTCATAAGTCCTGTTTGTAAAGTCTCCGTATTAAGTAAACATATTAGACACATCTCTGCTGTGGCTGTCAGAGAGCTGCCATCCATCAGTGAAGCTGAAACTAGATCAGATTACATGAAATGTTCATGCCGGGAATATCAAAGCAGTTTTTCCTCTAAATTCAGCATTTTATCCAGTAATAGCACAAATAATGAAGTCCTCTATAAAAAGGCTGGTACACTCCATCAGTGTTTACTGGTTATACTCAGGGGTGGCAAAAGTACAGACTTTCTTTACTGAAGCAGAAGTAGAGACACCTGATAAAAAAAAATTCAGGTAAAAGTGAAAAAGTACACTCTGAAATTTAATCACAGTAAAAAAGTAAAAAGTAGCTAATCATTATTGTACACAGGTAACTGAACGTTGTGCAAAATAATAGAATATAATATAATTAGTTGAGGAGATTGTAGAAAAAAATCTAAATTCTAATGAATGTACTTGGCTTGAGCCTGTTATATAGTATACATGCACTGAGAGAGAATAAAAAACAACTATTTTCTGTTGACGACACTGTAGATGTGACTTTGCCTCACAAGCTTTAGTGACTGATGTCCACCCCCTACACTGACACTACTGTTTACAGTACACAGTACAAAATTGGATTTTAGCGAGTGAATCTCAGCATCATCATCTTAAATGTGAATTCGTCTCTGCTATATTTGTTGTAACCTAACTCTGTCCATGAAACCACAGCCACTGTGTTACCTACACCTGTGTTATTACATAAATAATGAAATGGACATTAACTTTTTTTTATTAATTTGAAACATTTTAACTTTAACATGTTTCAAGACATTCAGACATCAGTTTGAGACCAAAATCATTTTTCATCACTCATATTAACAAAACTATGAAAACCAGTCAAGATGCCAGAATTCATGTTTTGGAGCTTTAAGACAAAGATCTGCTGTTTCTCACTCTGATTTTTAGATTCAGGGACATGAACACCTGCTAGCCCTCAACATGCCCTTCTCCTGTTTTCACAGCTAGCTTGTTAGCATTGTTGCTACAGTAACAGGCCTCTAACTCACTCAGCTGCTTCCAGGGAGAGGAATTCATCCTGCAGCTGGACACTCTCTAACATTGTTTGGCCTGCAGCTTTCGCTCTGTTCTGAGATCTGATGAGAGCTTTCATTTCTTTCAAAATAAAACACAACTACAACACAGAAAAAGACCCAGAGAAACCAAGTTAATGATAAAAACCCAGAAAACCATAAATTTCACACTCGAGAGGCCCGGTAGCGGTCCGTGGCCCGGGGGTTGGGGACCGCTGCCTCTCTGACAGGGACAGCAGCACAGCTTCTCCACCTGCTGCAGACTGAAGGCTTCAGTTGTTGACAGCATTGTCAGCAGCAGCGTTAAATCATGAAGAAAATGTTGTCTGACTGCTTCCACATCTGCACAAACAGAACATTGCTTCATAATCTGGTTGTTTAGTCGTTTGGTGCAGAGATCTGTGTGTTTTAGATCTCAGTAGATGTCATTTCAAACAACTATTTGTAACTGTTGTCAGTAGACTGCTTCATTAGTCTGCACTGCTTCTTCAGAAAGTAACAGATTAAACAGAATGTAAACATTGCCAAACATGGAAAAATGAAGTTCAGTTTTAGTTTTATTTAAAAAAAAAAAAAAAAGAAATCCAGAAACTTGTGAACAGAGATGAAGAATATATAATTTAGTGAGAGTTTAATACTCTTCACTCTTAGTGGCTGCAGTGAGCCTGTTTTTGACTGCACAGCTGTGGCTCTGCAAAAAGAACTCATGGAAACAAAGAAAAGATAAGCTAGAAACAAGTGACGGGAAACCAGGGAACAAGGAAGCTCAGAAGTTACGAGGAAGAAAACAGCGTTCACAGGGGACATGGGAACGACAAGGAAGCAAAACTGGACAAAAGGACTGCCAAAATAAAGGAGGAAACACATCACAGAGACATGACAGACTGCAGGAAACAAAAGATGAGACCAAGACAACAAAAGGGAGCAGACTAAATGAAGAAGTAACTGAGAACAAGAAACACAAATGATTAAACTAGGAAACACACGGAAACTAAGCAATACCAAACAAAGACTAAGAAATGTAGATCTGTATTTAACATAAAATGACCATAATTACAGTGATTAGTAGTGCTGAATGTAGATAACCAAAAATAAATAGTCTCACTGTAAAACTGACCTCTGTATTTCTCTTCATGTGTCCTCACAGTTTCCCGCCATGCCCTGACTGTGGTAGTGGAAGTATATGAAGGGGAAAGATCTGTCCTGCTGCCCTGTCAGTTCACAGGTTTTATACCTGATGACCCCACAGTGATGTGGACTCACAGAGATCTTCATCCCAAAACTGTCCACCTAAGACGAGAAGGAGGAGACGATCTCAGAGGACAAAACCAGCGTTACACCGGGCGCACATCAATGAAGCCTGATGCTCTGGACACTGGAAACTTCAGCCTCACTCTGAAAAGCCTCCAACTGACTGACACTGGCAGCTACACCTGCTCCATCAGTTATGGGAGAGAAGAACTGAGACTTAAAGATTTACAGCTGGAGGTCAAAGGTCAGCAATAAACTCCAACACCTACTTTATTTACAAGTTGTAATTACTAAAGTCTAGACCAGGGGTTGGCAACCTACGGCTCCGGAGCTGCATGCGGCTCTTTAGTCCTTATACTGCAGCTCCGCGTGGTTTGGGAAAATAAATTAGAAGTATTTAGCTGAAGTATATTTTATTTATGTTAGTTCTTTTTAACTCATAGTTCTAAATTGGAAGATTATTGTGATATTGAAATATAAAAATAAAATTATATTCTATTATTTTTTCATCGCTCAAAATAAGTCACACTCGCGGAAGCCGGTATACCCGCCGAAACAGCGTGCATTTATCGAGACTTTCAACCCCAGGTAGGCAGGGGCGGATCTAGAGAAATTTTCTTATGGTGGCGTGAGGGAGGGTGGCAAAGAAATCAAATGGGGTGGCAAAATCAAAGCCTTTTTTTCCCCCAAATACATATGCAGGTGGTTACATATGGTTAAAATGATTCAAATGCAGTAAGCATACACGTTTTTCATATAAATATAGTCTATAACTTAATTATTGTCTGTAGCCCACATAATTACACACTTTAGTAACATAAAACATGTGAGTTTTCATCTTATGTACTGTATAGCCTGTATAATAAATAAATATGTAGCCCAATAAGTATGAAATCCAGAAAGCTACACAACATGGGGCGGTTCATTTACAAACACAAGTCTAACTTAAGTTTCACTGTTTTTTGTTAGAAAACAATCACATTGTTACAGCTTAAATTCCACAAAATGTCAGAAATCTGCACTGTCATGAACAAAAATTTAAACCTAATTTTTCATGATTTGTTGGATTAACCCACTGAGGTCTGAAATACAACCGGCCATTTTTGACTCCTTTTGAGTTTACGTTTGTATTTCACCCTCAAATTGTTTCATTTTATTTTTTTCCCCTTGCCTTGTTTGGTGTCATTCTTTTCAGCTCAACTGAATTTAGTTGTTTTTTTCATTGACATACTGCATTAGTATTACTGATCTGAAATCACACAAAGAACTTAAATCCTAGTAGTATTTGTTACTATAAGAAAAAACACAGACATGTTGAGTAAATGTTTATAACTTAAAATGCAAATATAAATTGTACTTTTGTAAACATATACAACTATTTATCTAAAAATGCAGCCAATACACCTGCTGTTTTTTTCATTTCATTCAACCTTTTAAAACTATTACTAAAACTAAAATGAGAGAACAATCAGGTGTTGCAATAAGATGCCCCACAAATGATGTGTGCCAGTAAAAAAAAAGTTTGTCCACCAAAAGACAGAGGAGAACAGCACAGGGATAAACCTGCAGGCCTGACAACAGGAGGTGTATCACTCCGCTGGTTTTCTACTTAGTGACAGTGTTTACACTGCAATGTGCCTTTGTGACATTCATTAGTGCCCTCACTGACACACAAAACAAAACGACTACACAACAGAACAACTACACAAGACAACACAATACACTAAGTATACACTCCACACTAAACGTCACAAATCTCCCACATCTAAAAACTCTCTCTCTCTCTCTCACTCGCTCGCTCTGTCTCGCTGCCGTTACCGTCACTCCCCAAACTCTCCCCTCTTCCTAAAGAACCAAATCTCACGTGTTGACTTTTTTTAAAATTGGTCAACATGGTACATTTTTCCACCGATAGGAAAGAGGTGGCTTTTTTCTTTCTTTACTGTTTTCGCGCTGTCCTTAGAAAACGCTTAAAACACACACACACACAAACATGACGACAGTATTTAGAAAAAAGCATGGCTTATAAATATTATCATAACTCTGGATTTACTGGCCTGTAATTAAAATGTAAAAACTTTGAACTCCGAACTTTCAATATGGGCTGAAATAGAGACTCAGCGTGGCTGCAGCTTGTTGCTATGTTAGCTTAAAACAGTCATGTGATTTGGAGGTGCAGCGTGTCCGAGGACCACAGAGGGTTAATAACACTCACCTTCCTTCCATTTCCAGAGTATAACATCCAACCACCTGCGTAAAAAGCGAAATTCCCCTGGTGTTGTTCAAAATGTGCTCTGGCACAATCATAAGCATCGCTTGCTACTGAAAACAAGAAAAAAGCCGTCCTGCTACGGGCTGAACCATTTGTTAATGGTGGAGGGGGGGAACACTATCCAATATATTCAGTTTTAGCATTTATATTCACTGTTGACTGTAACTACGCTCAAACTGTTAATGCTATCTTATTTTAACAAACAACACTGTCATATGCAAAACTGGGGTGGCACTTGGGGTGGCAAGGGATGATTTTAGGGTGGCACTTGCCACCCCATGCCACCCTTCTAGATCTGCCCCTGCAGGTAGGCCAATTATGGATCTTCGTATCCACATTATGTCGGCAGCTGTTCTCCACCGTGAACTATGTTAAAAACAAACACCGTTCACGCCTGACAGATGACAGCTTACAGTCCTGCGTAAACTGACTTCGTACAGCCCCGATTTGTGGACTCTGTGCGCAGAGGTTCAGGAGCAGAAATCCCATTGTAAACAAATCATGGCAGACCAGACGATGTTTCCATGAACATCTTTTGAGCATCTCTATATTGAGCACTTTTCACACACAGTTGCTGTACGCATACAGCCGGCTGTAGCTTTTCAGTTCACAGCCCGACACACACCACCAACAACACAACAGCACAGATAGCGCAGACGTAAAGGCAGCGAGGCGTGATTGCGGGTGTCGCTCAGGTGCGTCCGCCTCCCCTGCAGAGGCGCTCCAAACCACGCCCCACCGCACGCATTAACCAGGTAAAATACATGTTTAGGCAGAATTTTGCAAATATCTATTTTTCATTTTTCAGCAGCATAGAGCTTTTTTTCCAATTATTTTTTAAGAGTCAGGTCAAGGCTCCAACAGCCCAAAGGAGATATAAGGGAGGCGGCTCACAACAGTTTTTGTTTGCTACATGGATCATTTTAGTTCAGGTTGGTGTCTTTCCTTTTGTTATATTTCTTTAAGAGTTCAAAATGTGTTGATTACATAAATAAAATTTAATTTTCTCTGTAGCACTTCATGGATTTCATAAGCAGCACACCTTAGTTGTTCACACAAAGCATAAAGATAAAAAACAATATATACAGTGTTATCTTCATTTTAGATGTCAAAAAGTATTTGCGGCTCCCAGTGTTTTCTTTTGCGTGGAAACCGGGTCCAAATGGCTCTTTGGGTGTAAAAGGTTGCAGACCCCTGCTCTAGACTGTAGATACTCAGCTGTGCTCCAGTTACTGTGTCTACAATTGATCCTGGGCTTTATTGTCCTTTCAGACCAGCAGGTGGAGGTAAAGGTGGAGGAAGGCTCGGAGTCTGTCATCCTGCCCTGCGAAACAAAGCCTTACCTGCCTGAGGACACCAGTGTGGAGTGGACTCACTCTGACCGAGAACTCACAGTGACCCAAGTGCATTCAAAAAACAGTGATCACCTGAAACAGCTGGACAACCTTTACTGCGGCCGCGGAAAGATGAACAAAGACCTGCTGAGAACTGGAGACCTCAGTCTGACCCTGAAACACCCCACAGTGAGAGACAGTGGAGGATACATCTGCACCATCTACAGGGACAAAGACATCCTGAGACAGAAAGTAGTGCTGCAGGTCAAAGGTCAGAGATGATGACGCAGGTCAGAGGTCAATGTTGTGGATTAAGGTCAGAGCTCAGAGGTCATGGTGCTTTTTATGCTTTTCCACAGAACCATTTCTAATCTGGAACATTGTTCTTGTGGTTCCCCTGGTTCTCCTGGTTCTTCTTGTGGTTTCTGGAGGTCTCATATACTATTTCCGGCACTATTTCATGTCAGGTGAGTGTCTCCTACTACACTACCCATAATGCCGATGGTTAGCAGGTGTCCTCTGGTGGCTCCTTGACTGTGGCTCACACAAACTTGTTCCAGAAGCTGAAAGAGTTGAGAGTTACAAACAGCTGATACAGAGAGCTGAAGAGAAACTTCCAGGTTTGTTCCAGAAGTCAGAAAACCTCCTTCAGACTCAGTCATTGATCAGTGAAACAGCTCCACAACATGACTTTACTAAACAGTGTGTGTGCTTCACTGCATTGATCTGACACAGAGGCTGCATGTGGACAAGCTGTTCTTCTTCTGTGGTGGTAATCAGCAGGCTGACATGTGTCCGGAGGGGTAGAATATTTTACTGCTATTATTTGCTGCTATTTCTATAATCATCATTAACATTTCATTATTAATAGTGATGTTGCATTTAGATGCATTCAGATGTCCAAATATATTGGTATCATATTAGTCTTTATTACAGGTCCAAGAAGAACCACTTTAAACTGTTGAGTTGAATTTATAATTTTAAAGGCTTCTGAATGTTTTTATATTCTTACACTGGAGTCTTCAGTGGGGGAGAAAACTGAGCTGCAGCGACAGGAAGTACATGTTTTTGAAGTTGCAGGCTCTTGCAGAAGTGAAACTGAAAGCAGACTCTGAATGCAAGTACTGTGAGTAGGATATGAAACTGTATTAAGCTTTTAGTAGAGGCTTTTGATTAAAACATTTATTCAGTAGATTACATATATAGTTCCAGTTAGGTTATTATATGTAAGGATGAGCCTCTGTTCTGGTGAAAGGTCAGAAGTGTAACGGGTGAGATGAGAGAGCATTTAAGGGCGAGACACACATACAGACACATATAGTGAGAGAGGTCACGACACGTACGCAGTACACAGCACGCACGCGCCCCCGCACGTGCACGCGCACACATAGTAGATGGACTCATTTAGGTAAGAGTTTATAACTGCAAAGTTTGGGTGCGTACGTGGTAGTCTGTTCCAGGAAGTACACCAGATGTCCCAGAAGATAAGCGACAGCGAAGACAGCTGAGAGGAAGCACCTGGCTTCGATCCGAAGAAGATGTTCTGTTTTAAACTATGTTAAAAGTCATTGTGGTTTTGGGGTGACGTATGCTTTGTTTGAGTCTGCTTGGTAACAGGAAGACTGCCAACCCTATAAAACCTTTGTCTAATTATTGTAAGTTTAGTTCGACGCTGAAATCTGCACAGCGTTCGGACTCACACATGTGTATTCATTAAAATGCCGTCTAATTGCACCCGCCTGGATCCGTGCTTATTTTTGTATTCCTCCTCAATATTTTTGAACCTTAACACATGGAAACATGTGCTGACAGTAAATGTTGCAGCAGCTTCAGTAAACGTTCCTCCTTGAGTTGTGCTCAGTCATGTGGTGGAGAGCTTCAGATGTTCAGAGCAGACACATGAGATCTTCATGGTTTCTGTGCTGATGTGTGTGAGACATGGCCGACTGTGGAGGCTCAGTCTGTCTGTTCTTCTGCTCTTCATCCAACATGTCTGCAGCACTTTACAGGACGCTGCAGACTAGTTACCAAAGAACGAGTCAGGAACACATCAGGAACAAACTGAGACACAATCTGACTGAGACTAGAAGCCAAGGAGGGGACAGGGAGGTCATGTGACCATCACAGCTGCTAATGATGTCATTACATTGTACTTTGTTGTCCTCTCAGTTTACCAGGTGGAGGTGAAATCAGGGGTGGAGTCTGTCCTGCTGCCCTGCAAAACCACAATTCGCCTGCCTGAAAATGCTAAAGTGGAGTGGAAGGATGGTTCTATCTATGACAGGAAGGTCCACGTGTATCAGATTGGCTCTGACAAGCCTGAAGGACAGCATGACGATTACAGAGGGCGAACAGAGATGAAGAGAAACCTCCTGAGACCTGGAGACCTCAGTCTGACCCTGAAATACCCAACAGATGAAGACACAAACACCTACACCTGCACCGTCTACAGCAGGGACGGAAACATCCTGCTGAAGAAAGACGTGGTGCTCATTTTCAGAGGTCAGTGCTGTAGATACAGGTCAGGGGTCAGAGGTCAGACTCATGATGGTGGTTCAGTCTCAGTGGCTCCATCCAATAATGTTACAGTGTTAGCATGTCTGATGTTTGTGGCTGTTTTGGTTTTTATTTGATTTCCAGCCAAATGTAAAAGCTTCAGCAGATGAACTGTAGGAGCAAAGTTCATGTGTGAGACTTCATCTGAAAGGTAACATCTTCTAGTTTCTGAACATGTGTTTGTTTAGCATGTGGCTAAAACACAGGCTAAGCTAAGTCAGTTCAAATCTCAGTAAAAACCTTCTTTGGTCCTCATCTATAATCAGTCAGTATGTGGACCTAAACACATGGGTAGCAAATCTCTGGACCGTGCCTCCACCTATTATCCTGGGGTGCCTCTGACTCATCGATGGTGGCTGGGATCACAGCACGGTGGCACTGCGGCACAATGGAAAAGGGCTGTGTTCTTACTATTAGCGTGACAGCGCCATGCCACCTTTGCAGTTTTAAGCCCCAGGGAAACGATCCCACCAGCGCTCTGTAGCGGCCGCGGCCACTGGCAATAAGGAAAGGTTGCTCTTCATAGAGGACTCACGCTCGGAGGGACGTTTTCTGGTTGACTCCAGCTCCCAGAAGAGCCTCGGGAACTCTCATGTTGTCTTTGCATACCTCCACAATGCTATATTATTTAATCTTTAAAAAAAATTGGAGATTTCCCGCGTACCACCAGAGAGAGCTGAAATACCACTAGTGGTATGCATACCACTGTTTGAGAACCACTGCCTTAGACAGTGTTGGAAAGGTTACTTTTAAAATGTATTCCACTACAGATTACAGAATACATGCCCCAAAATGTATTTTGTAATGTATTACATTAAGTTACTCAATGAGAGTAACGCATTCTGAATACTTTGGATTACTTAATAAGTTGTCATTCTTTTTACAACTACATGAATGTACTATTACTGTCATTTCTATTGCTGTGTGATTTATTACTATTATTGAAGGTTACTCGCCATAGCAACTAGATTTTTGAATCTTAATATAAAATGAATAACAGTAGGGTGGACATTAGGTAAGGGTGCACTTTTTGCAGTTATCTCATATAGAAAACTATTTCTGTATCAGTAATATGTTTTCTTTTTGTCTGTTAATAATCAGTTAATAATTATTTGCAGCTAGCAGGTTGTTAATGCTATCCATCAAGTCTAAAAACAGCATGTTAATACGTGCGTAATAACATCTTACTTGTTTGTTTTTAGTCAGGCATGCAAGTGTACTGTTTTTATTGAGAGAGATTAAGCTTGTTTTTCTGTCATGTAGTGATTGTGCTCAACTGTATGAAGCTCATGAATTATGCATGTATGTTATAGTGCTGGGCGATATGGAAAAAATATTTATCACGATATGAATTATTTTATATCACGATAACGATATATATCACGATATACCACCTGACCTGTGGTCATCTGGAAAGTATGCAGTCTGTAAACAGCGAGTGGAGAGGGTGCAGTCTTTGTTTTGAGTTACCGTAAAGCATGTCGCAAATCTGGGTGCACGTAAAGCAGCACCATGTCGCAAAACCACAAGACCGAGTTTCTTTGCAAAAAATATCATTTTTTTATACTTTATTTTCTCTTGCATAAAGTTAAGAGTATGTATAGTGAGAAGACAACACTAATATATTTGCCACATATATTATATTTGCCACAGGCTATTTAACCCTTTAAGACCTACCATAGAACCAAGTCCGCCAGAGCTTATCTTTACATTTTACATGTTGTAGTGCCATTTGTGGGAACATTTCAAGTTGCTATACATCAATACAACCGTTATAGCCCAAATTTTAATAATATGTATGCATTAAGTCCATAGTAACTACATAAATTGCAAAAAAGTGCAATAAACTACAAAAAAATTGAAAATCTTTTTTTTTTTTTTTACATATATTTCTAGTTAGAGAAATTTAAGAGGTTTATCCCTCAAAACTGTAAATACAAAAGTTTCCAACCACGAGAAATTTATTTTGAGTGTCTTCATAGTTTTATTTTTGAGATACACAAATTTTTATATACTACAGGAAAAATGAAAATAAATAAATGCAAATATGCAAAAACACAGCATGTGCATCAAAATAAACTATTTCCAACAGTGTAATTTGACTTCTAAGCATCCCAGATACGATACAGAAGAGCATAAAGTCAAACATGACTTTTAAAAACACCAACATAGGCTTTGAAGCTAAAAAACTACATTTTCCGCGAAAATGACGTCACTTCCGGTTTCGGACAGGCAATGGCGGACATGCGATAGTTCGCGCTGACTTATATTCCAACATAGGAAGTGTTATGAACAGCTGATCAGATCGGCAAAGCGTTTTTCTGGAATATTTTGTTTTTGTTGCTGGAAGTGCTTTTTATGCAATTTTTGCAAAGCTATATGTGGAAGGAAACTGTGACCTAGGGCAAGCTAATGGAATAAGATGTAAGTACAACTCATATGGTTTCATATGCAAAACAAATTATTGCGCTACCTTACGTGGTTCCAATTCTACAGGGATTTAAAAATAGTTAAAGAAAACGGAGTGTGCCTGCTCTGACCGGTTGTAAAGGGTTAATGATATATTTTATGTAATAATTTATAAAATTAGGGTTAGAAACGATAGAAACGATAGAAGACAAATGGCACGATAGACACTTTTCTATCGTCCACACGATATATATCGTCATATCGCCCAGCACTAGTATGTTATGAAACATATGATGCATAAAAGCGAATTTTGCCAAAGTGCTTAAGATACTGTTTTAAATGATTTTTTTTCTTAAAGAAATTTACTACATCATGTGTAAATTTTTGTTATCTCATGTGTAATTTCCATTGCAAATATTAATCACAGTTAAATTAAGAGGGGATGGCAGTAAAAACTCCAGAGCTGTGATGTCATCAAGTACACTACACTTCCAATTGTAGAATGATCGCGCTGCCATCCCGGAAAGTCTGGACTCCTGTGTGAACTTATGAAGTCCGGACTAGCGAGAACCCGAGTACAGAGTTGCGTACTTGAGTATTGAGAAAAGACCTAACAGTCTGCAGTCTAACAATGTTAGCTCGGTGGTGAGTAGCCTTCAGTAATGGTAATAAAAATCACACAGCAATTTCGCCCATCCCATTCTTCTTATGAAGTGGTGTCGGAATGCATTCCTGCCCGTCCACTGCTGGCTCTGGGTCCATTGTGTAACTGACACCACCAACATTAACAGGATGCTTACATTAGAGCCTCTTATTGCGTGTTTTGTTTGTTTTAAAAAGGGCTGCGGGTCAGACTCGAACTGGCCGCTTTCAACCATGCGACCTATGATTGCATGCTGATCCAACTGAGCTAAACCTGCACCTGACTGCATTACCAAAATTGGAGAAGGCACAGAGAGGGGATAGCCTAACATATTAAACAAGAAATGGCCGCCATTTCCATTTATTTCAACAAAGTAAGTGTATTCTGATTATCAACTATTTAAAAGATAACTGTAACGGAATACAGTTACTCATATTTTGTATTTTAAATACGTAACGCTGGTACATGTATTCTGTTACTCCCCAACACTGCTCTTAGATCAGCTGACCAGTTGTTGTTGGACGTGCCGAAAATGCATTGAAAGCTCCGAAGGGACCAGGCTTTCACAGTTGCTGCTCCCAAATTGTGGAATGCCCTGCCATTACAAATAAGAAAGTATTTATATTTTTTCCTATTGTATGTTCAGCAC
This sequence comes from Oreochromis niloticus, assembly GCF_001858045.2. Lineage (NCBI taxonomy): Eukaryota > Metazoa > Chordata > Actinopteri > Cichliformes > Cichlidae > Oreochromis > Oreochromis niloticus. The sequence goes on along the minus strand of NW_020327221.1, from coordinate 131,252 downwards.
TTGGTCAGTGCTAGTTGTTTTTAAAGTTCTTTATAAATTAGGTTTACTTGGCTTGGCAGAAAAATCAATTGGAGAAAAAGATGATTTATAAATATCCTTTGATATAGTGTTTTTCATGTCATAGTCATTTGTATTTCTAGCTTTCTTTGCTTCCTTTTGCAGTTTTTAATTTTGCTTCCTCCCTGTTTCATTACGTCAGTTCCAGTTCTTCTCTTTTGTTTCCCATCCCCTCATTTTGTGTATGTAGTCCTCTGTCCCTCTGCCTGTTCTTGGACTGTCTGCTTATCTTTCCTCAGGTTCTTCAGGTCTCAGGGCCCTTTTTCCCAGTTCCAGGTTTTGTGTTTTTGTATTTTTCTCTATGTACCTAGTGGGTTTTTATATTTTGTTTTGCTTTTCTCGGTTTAGTTTTGTTAGTTTATCTTAGTCTCCTTTCAAGTTTTGTTGGTGTTTCAGTTCAGCGCTTTTTGTTTGCTCCCATCCTTTCTCCATTGTTTGCATTTGGGTCCACACTCACACTTCACAACATCTGCCGGTGCAGACGTGACAAAATGATGATCTTCTAAATTTGTGACACGCCATTTCCTCTCAAGCTTATTAGTCATCTGCGCTAAGGTGCATGTTTAAAAATTATACCAGGGAGTCGAATACTTCTGATCTGAGTCTCTCTTTTTCTGAATAACTACAGTATCCAGAGTCATACATATACCCAAAAAAGAAAAAATATTATCACAATAATCAACCTCTTTTGGATTAGTATTCAGGTTGCTGCTCTGCACGGTGTTTGGTTTTCTGTTCTGTCAACAGAAGAAAGAATCACTTCAATTATCAGTTCTGCAAAATCAGACAGCAAGTACAAGGAAAGGTTGAAGGGAGCTTATGGTAGATCATATTGTGTTGACTGGAAATTAGGTGTAAGTCCTATTAAAAGTAAATTAGCAATTATTCCAAGAAGTTATGTAAGAAAGTTCTGGGACTTTAAATTTGGAAGTTCTGTATTAAGTAGTAGTAGTGAAAGATTATGGTTATTTTGGTCTCACATTAAAAAGGCTATTACAAAAAAAGTGGGGAAAACTAGGAAAGTCTTTCATAGTGTGTTAAGTTGAGATAGAGATTATCTGTTGAAACCCAGTTACAGATGTTTGAAATGGTGGTCTTGGGTCAGAGGCGTGGGGCCATTAAAACATTTCATTTATGGAAGCTTTTAATTTTAAAAAAGTTGAAGAAGTTACTGAAGTTTAATGAAAATGTTGTGAATTGTGCTGTAAATTGACAAGTGGGTAGATCGACATCGAAAATGATAGCTGAATCTAAGACAATTGCTTTTTGTTCTAGATTGTTGAATGAAATAAATTGTTCTTTCTTGTGTTTAGTTTTCTAAAGAATATATATGATAAAGGTGTGTTTGTAAGTCACAGTGGATAATTAAGTTAAAGCAATTATTTAATTATGCAGGATTTTCTTATTTATGGTGACATATTAGGGTGGTGGATGACAGGTGCATAAAAGCAGCAGTGGATGAGCAGTTTTTGTCTGACGGTGTAGCTGGGTCTGAAGTGCACTGGGATGTCAGTGCAAGTTTTTCAGATAAACCTGCTACATAAGGGATGACAACTTCAGATGAAAAATGGTTTATCCCAAAGACAAAACTTCCAAACACAAACTTAACAACATAGTGTATGCTGTGCAGTGTAGCAAGGAATGCCCAGACCAAACAGTCACTTCATAAACGCATGGCACAAGATAGAAGCGCCACCTCCACAGGACAAGACTCGGCGGTCCATCTGCATCTAAAAGGACGAAGGTCACTCTTTCAAGGTTGCCAAGGTTCACATTTTGGACAGAGAACACAGATGGTTTGAAAGGAGTGAACAAAGCCATCTACAGTGGCTTGCAAAAGTATTCGCCCCCCTTGAACTTTTCCACATTTTGTCACATTACAGCCACAAACATATACCTATATACCTATATCCTATATTCCGACAGAAGACCCATGTGTTTGATGTCATCCCCAAACAGCTGCTTTGTGAGCGCTTGTTCTGCACTAAACAACAGCAGCACGTTTAAGCTTGATCAGCTGTTGTTAGAATTTCTTTAATATTAATTGCTAGTATCCGCTGATGTTTGCTGGAACCACAGCTGTAAAGCTGCTGGTCATGATATCAGTTTGGATATCTGGTGAGAGGGAAACATGAAGATGAAACGAAGAGATGTTCTTACTGAATCATCAGAGCTGAACAGGTGATGGAGAAACAGGTTTACCTTTTAGGTGACATGGATGAGTTGAAGGGAAGTTATGAACTGTTTCTGAGAGACAAATAACACCAGGATCCTTTTCTACATAGCTGACAGCTGGTAACTGTGCAGGGGCGGGTCTAGCAAAGTTTTGCCAGGGGGCCAGGTAGGGCATTAACAGGGAAAGGGGGGCACAAAGAAATACTTTTCTTATTCTCATTTAAAATGTCTCGCTGTTATTAAATAATTATCTGAATCTTACAACCAAAGATTTTATCTGATGTAAAATGTATAGAAATCATACATATACCAACAAGACAGTGTACATCACTGTCACAACTGCGTTTCTTTTCATTCAAAGGCTTTATGGTTTTTCCTATAATACCTGGTGGGCCGGTCTCTAGTCAAAATGCCCGGGCTGATTTTATGTTTCTTTAAGCAAGTTCTTCATGACTGAGCCAAGTGTCCTCTTTTTTGGAAATCAAAATATGGTCACCCTATGTTAGTGAGATCTGCTGAGTCTCAAGCCAGAGTTTCTACTGTTCTCTCCATGTTAACTGATGGTGAACACATCAGTCACAGCTGGGTGAACCACTGTGTGTGAGATATATTTACAGTCAAGGTCAACACACAGTCATATTTAATATCCTGACATAATTATGACTGTCTTTCCATAATTATAACCAAAGGTAGTTATTATTATAACATGTTAATGGTGAGGGGGAACATACAGTGTGAGGTACAATGCATTACCAGTGAAGCAGCAGCATTCAGCAGTCAACACAAATGTCTCCATCCAAGCTAATTTTCTACTTTGTTTTCCCCCAGATTATGCAGAGGTGAAGCCAGAGGACTCTGAGGTGGAAGATGTCGAACTGCCGTGCAAAACCACACTTCACCTGCCTGAAGACGCTAAAGTAGAGTGGAAGGAAGGGGGCAACAGGAAAGTCCACGTGTATGAGAACGGCTCTGACCAGCCTGAAGAACAGCACCAGGATTACAGAGACCGAACGAAGATGAATGAAGACCTGCTGAAAACTGGAGACCTCAGTCTGACCCTGAAATACCCCACAGATGTAGACACGAAGACCTACATCTGCACCGTCTACAGCAGGGAGGGAAACATCCTGTTGAAGAAACAAGTGAAGCTGAAAGTCAGAGGTCAGTGCTGTAGATACAGGTCAAAGGTCAGAGGTCATGTAGGAGTTTATTCTCTAAAAGCTTTTAGTTTGAATGTATTTTCAGTTCATTCAAATAAAATAAATTCTTTGATGTTTTGATCTATAAGCCAAAAATGTCAGGCGGAGCAGCTGTGTGTTTAAATGAACAGACTAAGAAGACCATTAAAATGATCCTAACTTCAAAATAAAAGCCTCTGGCATGATTTAAGTTTGGATCAAATCAATAGTTTTGTTAGTTTAGTCCAAATCAATGTAAATGTATAAATATCAATAGTTTTAAAGCTGCTGAGATCATTCAAACACTTTGATCCAGTCATTTGGATGTTGTCACATGTCAGGGTGGAGCAGCCATAAATATGAGGCTTTTATTGTGAAAATGCTGAGCGTGACGATCCAGAGGAGCCCATGGGGTGTTTGTGGCTGGATGCAAAGGTTTGTAGCTCTCCTTGTAAAGAGAAACAGCTTGAAGCTACAGAGGAGCGTCTGCAGAAGAAGACAGGGGAAAGAGGAAGAAGCTGAGGCCGCTGGAGAAAAGACAGGAAAAGAAAATCAGCTTTATTTGTTGGAGGCCGTTTGTTCATCACACTGAAATATTCCCACTTTAGAGACATGAAACAAAGTGAAGTGTGGATTGATGTTTGTCTCAATGATTTGGGCCCTGGAAGCATTTCTTCATCTCCCACTTTAAGACATATTAATGTCAGCCTCACATGTCCCACAGTGGACAGATTTCTATTTCTAGATGATATTTGGAGGATTTTCATGTGTTTCTCTGCTGTCACAGCTCTTTGTGATATTTGAGCGCAGCTGTAATGTTTGTGTGGTTAAAGCCACCAGACTCCACTGACAAAAACTCTCATTTTAGCCGGAGAACACGGGGCTGCTGTGGGACTTTGTGTTTGCAAAGATTTCTATTGGAGGCATTTTTGCCTTTATTATATAGGTGCAGAGAGTAGACAGGAAAGTGGGGAGAGAGTGAGGGACACACAGGCACCTGTAGTAAGCCCCGCCTTCAGTCCACCTGCTCAGCCAGGTGAGCTATAGCGCTGCTTTAACATGTTAGTGTGATTGAGAGTGAATGAAAGTGAGTGATGGAGGCAGCAGGAAACTAACAGGCTGTTTGTTCTGAGAGGTCACATGACTGTTTTTCTCAGCAGAGTCTGATGGATTTGATGAGACCATGAGAGCGGCTTCAGTTCCTCATCAGAAAGAGTCTGACAGAAGCTCCTCCCTCTATACCCCAGTAGACTTCTATTAGACTGCTCCAGATTCCTGAGAGTTCACACAGAAAACTTTACAAACAGCCAAAGAAAAACTATTGAAAAGGCTTCAAGATGACAAAGAGCTCTTTCACAGCACATATGAGCCATTAAGAAGTGCACATTTGTGTTTTCCATAGTCCATCATCCAATAATATCACAGGACAAACTGTGAGGTAAAAAGCCTTCAGCTCTTTGTGAATGAAGCAAAAAGACTTTGGTCCTGAGAGATGGTTCAAAACACAATTCAGACCTACCAAAGTATTATTGGTGCCAAACACATGAAGCCTTCAACTTTGTGTTTGTCCAGTCAGTGTGGCAATAGAAGTCACTGTGAGGATTTTCAATGTGCTATCAAAGAGCATCCAAACAATCAGGTGAGAATGAAGAGAATTAGTGTGGATGGACAGAAAATCCATATCCAGTGTGATTTAGGAGCCGTTCATATATAATGAGTGAAATGAAAGAAGAGCACAGACAGTAAGAACATGAGTGAGCAGACATTTTGGAGCTGCTGATCCACACAGGGCTGGATGGAAGGAGTGGGAGTCCATGATGGCTCAAAGTCTCTGATCCTAACTGTTCCTGAGCCTCTCCCCCTGCCTCCTCTTTGGATCTTCTCCTCCTCTTCTTCCTTATCTGCCTCCTCCACCACTGCTCTCTCCTCCCTCATCTCCTCCTCAGCTGAACTGAAGTCAGGGCTGTAACATGAGGAAACGTGCAGAAATGACTGAGTCAGCATGTTGTTGAAGTGAGTTGAGTGATTGTGAGCAGATTAGATGTGCGAGCCTCCCCTGTAGAGAAAAGCAAATCTTCTCCAGAGTTTCCCACCTCATGTTTTCCTGTGTCACAGCTGATTGTCAAATCCTGGCTGTCACTAAATGAGTGGTCCAAAGGTGGAAGGAGGAGCACAGTTAGATTGTTCACCTCCTAACCTGTGAAATCAATCAGCTGAATGAAAAACACTGTGATCCTATGAGCTGCTATCAGGGCTGCTCCATTCTCAGGATTCTCATCTGGATGATTGAAGCAGATTATTGATGAAGTCAGCAAACAGCTTTCAAAATGGCTCTTTTTCCAGGGGAACTCCCTGAAATGTAAATCTCATGGAAATGAAGAAGAAGTCCAAAGGCGTGGTTAGGCCCAGACTTGTGGCTGTTTTCAATGTAAAGCCCATGTTGCAGGCAGCTGCTGCTCCTTACTGGCCCACAGTCTCCACTGATGGATGTGTCAGCTCACTTGTACTGTAGCCACGGGGAGAGCGATGGAGAGATGAAGCTGACAACCAGAGGTGTAGTGCTATTTGTTGAAGTAGCCCAGCGCACCGTGTGCCATGTAAGCACAAGTTTCCAGAGATGATTGGACTCTGAAATGATCCATGTTGGACTGAATGTAAGAACAGATCATAAAGTCCTCTGTGTGCCCGTCTGTCTGAGCATCTTCATCAGTGTGCAGCTGATCTACAGCTAATGTGCTGATTGATGAGCAGCCTGTTCATGGTGATGATGAGAAACAGATTTGATTCAAAGCACAAATGAGTGAAAAAGGAGCAGCAGCCATGATAGAGCGAGTCATCTGCTGACAGAAATAGTGGAGTGAAGGATTTGTGCAGCGTTTCTCTGTGAAAACAGCTGATTCAGATCAATGAGAGGAGGATGAAGGAGAAGCAGCATGTTTCTGATAGAAGGATCACTGCTGTGCTACAAACTGCTGGGACTGTGTGTGAATGTGTGTGTGTGACGGCTCAGCTGGAGGCAGGATTGGTCCAGAGGAGAGCTGCTTTATTCCAGACTAACTCTTCTAGAAAGCTGAAATCTGTGTGGAACAGCTGACCTGTACCATGTGGAAAAGAACAGCAACATGATTCAGCGTCAGATCCCGACACATCCACGGATTCATCCCGTTACAGGAACTGTGCCACACGTGGCCTCTGTTTGTTCTGCATGTGATGCTGCAGGGATTTCTTCAAGTCACTATAATATAGTGTCAGATGGACACATGAAGCTAACACGGCACATCTTTGTGAGTCTGCAGCATGTTGACACACATGTCAGTGTTGTACAGATCTGAGAGCAGCACAAACAAACTCCATCAAAGTGATTTGTGCTGTTGCAGAGCTGTGTGACTGCATTTGTCTTCATTATGGACACATTTCTACAAATGGGACTAAACATGTGACCCTCTGTACATCCATGGGCTCAGGCTCAACAGTGCACCCATTGGCTGGATGCAGCTTGTATTGTGGCTCCTCCCCCTTGACCTCCGTGTTAGCTTCAGCTCAGTTTAGCTGTGTTTCCTCCAAATCCCAGCATTCCTGAGGAGCAGGGATATGTGGGGCTGGGCTCTAAACACTCAGGGTGAGGACTGAGTGAAGAGCTACAGGACAGAGCCAAAGTTTCAGCACTGCGCTCACAGCTTTGAGACGTCCAATCAGCAACTGGTCCTGATAACATCTCCCCTCTCATTCCACATACATGAAGACTGCTAGAAGCAGCTATCAGCCACATCAGGCTCACATCATGCTTGGTATTAAACATGCTGCAGTCTGCAGTAAACTCCCTGCCACAAAGCTTTGAGTGCTCTGAAAGGGAATCTCCTCCAAATCCACCTGTAACAAGGTCACCTGCAGAAATAACTGTGTCCACGGGCAGAGTCACTAACACTCTGCACCAGAGCTAAACCTGCTTTGGAGCTAAAAGCTGCTGTCAGGGTTTCCTGCAGAGGTTCACAGTAAATGTGGAGACTGAAAGCTGTGGACAGTTTCTGTGGCTGGATTATTTCATATGTGTTTGTAGGAGTTTCACTTTCAAAGTTTGGAGTAAAGTGTTGAAATAAATCAGGTCTGTGACGCACACTTTACTGCAGATTGTTCTCAATGGAACACAAAAAGCAATCAAAATGTGATTGATCCTGATGTGGTTGTGATTGTTGCTTCTAGCAGTGTTCATGTATTTGCACAGAGAGGGGGAGATGCTATCAGAGTGTGTAACTGATCAGATCTGATGCTAAATCATGTTCATGTACAGTCAGCTGATCCTCACAGTTCACTTTGTAATCATGCAGCTCTCCTCTGATCAATCCTGAGCTCCACCTGAGTCTCAGTCCTCAGGACCTCACACAGTCCCAGCAGCTTCTATCAGCAGAGTTCTCCCTGATATCACAAACATATTGATCCTCCTTCAGCCTCCTCTCATTGATCTGAACTGTTTCCACAGAGAAACTCATCAGTGAAACCTGAGCTTACTGTGGATTATTCTGGTTGCTCCATCACTCTCTGCCTCACACTCCCTCATCTGCTGCTTTCCTCTGATTGGCTGCTCTGACAGAGTCATGATTGGCTGCATGTTTGTATATAAAGCAGCACGTTGCTGGTAGATCAGCCATCAGCTCATGTTTGTGACTGCAGCATGGCACCAGTTTGCTCCTCGTGTTTCAGTCCCAGACTGACCTGCAGCTCTTTAGTAAATTCAGACAGCAGCTTTTGAACTGTTAGTAAATCTGACCATGAATCTCATTATGACACCTCTGACCACTCATTCTGTCTTTATTGGCTTTCATACATGAAACACGCTTAAAGTCACCATTGAATTTAAACTGGATGAAAGCAGCTGTGAGTCACTGCAGCAGCTCTACACCTGTGCCAACAACCAACCAACACCTGGGTGGAGTCCCAGCTGAAGCTGAGAGATACTCAGAGATCAGAGACAGAAGCAGCTGTATGTAAGCGTTCTACAGGACGGCTCACACAAACCTGATGTTACTGATGTCTCCTAGATAGATCTCATGGACCAAAGGCTCTCTGTGTCATCTTGGCTCCAGCTGAACTAAACTGAGAGTGAATTTGGGCTTTTAGGGAGGGGTGAAAGCAGAGCGCTGTAAAGGAAAGGGCTGTGATTGGTTCATAACACGTCAATGAGAAGAAAGGAAAGCTTCAGAGCAACATGAATGAAACAAAGTGTTTTGATGACGACTGAAAGCCAAAACTGTGACTGAAATCAGAATCCAGTTCATCTCCAGCCCTGTCAGCAGTTCCAGCTGTAGTGCTGTTACAATAATAGTCATCACTTCTAGTTTCACAGCAGTAAACAGGGAACATTCAGCGTCTCAAAGATTGACCTGTTAGCACCTGCAGACATTGTTGAGCTGGGTCTGCTGATCTTGTGGAGGTCTTCATTTCTCCACTATTTGGAGAAGCTTCAGCAGGATCCACAGTCAGAGTCAAAGTGGAGTTCTAGCATGGACGTAACGCTTCAAGAAGCTTCAGACAGACAGTGTTCTCCAAAAGTTCTGCTCTAAAAGGAAACTTTGAGCTGGCTCTGTAATTGTTGTAGTCAGAAGGATGGAGGCTGGATCTTTGATGAGTGCTTGCACACAGGCTGTCTTTAAGTATTCTGGGACACAGCCAGAGGACAGACAAGTGTTCATTACTGGAAGCAGCCGAGGGGCAGGGACATCCCAAACTTCACTCAGGAACTTTGGAGGAATCATATCTACACAGCTTGATGAGCGTTTCAGTTGTGCCACAGTCCTTCAAAGCTCCTCCACAGAGACTGGCAGAAAAGAAGATCAGATATTGTGGCTGGGGTCGGGGACATCAAGAAAAGAATCAGGAGCTGCTGGTTTGGATTTCCTCTCATTCATTTGATCCTTCAGAAAGTTTAGAAAGTGAAGACGTTCCTCACTCGATGCCGTAATCTGATGAAAACTTGCAGGATTTCAAAGACGCTCCACTGAGCTCCAAAGAGCTCTGGGCTGTGCTTATTAGAATGAATTAAAGGAGAGAAATAAATTTATTTTAGCAAGCAGCATTGTTGATGTGCAAAACATCAAATCAAGCTGAGGGGAAGTTGTAAAATCCTTCAGAATAAAAGCCTGACTATTCAGAGCTCCAACATTAAGAAGAGCAAAGTGAACCAATGTGGATGGAGGCAGGAGAGAAACTGTAGGGTGGAGCTGAATGCTTCATCAATGGGATGATGCAGCAGATTTTCTCCACCTTGCACAAACTGTCCTGTTAGTTATTATGACTGGAATATCCAAAATGTCTCCAGAGGCTCCGAGTCCAGCTGAACATGTATTAGTGTTTAGAGTGGAACTGAGATGATAGGGACTAGGACCTGGGGGACGTCAGTCAGTGACGGAGTGGTCAGCAGGTGTGGGCAGGTGTGGACAGGTACTTGATGGAGTGTTTCCTGCACGCTGGACTCCATATGATATGTTAGCAGAGAGTATCTGGCTCCTGATTGGTTGAAGTGGAGCCCATCTGCTGCAGAAAGATGCCTCCTGTCCCAGAAAACATTGAAGTTGTCTCTAAAGCCCAGGCTGTGGGAGTCACACACAGAGGAGAGCCAGGTGTGGAGGCCGAGCAGCCGCCCAAACGCCCCACGGCCACAGGTGGGAGCGGGGCCGGAGATACAAACACTACGGTGGGCTTGTTTCACAGCCTCACAAAGACACACAAAGTCCAGTTTGAGGAAGTGGGAGCGCTGTTTGGAATCCGGTTGGTGCCCATGTGGATAAGGATGGTGTCGGCCTCCGGACGGGATCGTATTCTGCCAGGAAACTTGTCTAAAATGTCCCAGAGCGTCGGGCCGGGAAAAGACAGAGCGTACGCCTCCTTTATTGTGAAATTCCTCACCATGGTAACTGAACACATCAGCTGGTCTGCAGCAGGTTATGTTCAGAGTTTGAGGCTCAAATTGGCTCAAAGTGTCCCATTTTCACTGATTGTTTTCCCGACGACATGCTTCAAGTGTGATATGGATCCTCTGCTGAAGGAATCTGCTTTCTATCCACAACCTGTTGATCCGTATCTGACTAACAGCAGCGCAGGAAGCCCTGCAGTTATAGAGAAACTGTCTGAGTCGCATTGTTGCTGCAATTTACCTGCAACTGCTGATGAAGAAAAAGTCTCAGTGTGTTTGTGTTTGGTCCTAATCTGCTGCCAAGTCTGTTTGACACTGCTGGATTTCCAGCTGATAGATGACAGATTAGAAACTGATCAGTCTATTGATCACACAATATTCCATCAATAGAATTGATTTGACTTTGATTTGTGTAATGTCAGGGTTCAAATGTTGAGAGAGGAATCCAAAAATAACCACAGATCCGGTCCGGTGTGCAACTAGACGGCATTTTAATGAATACACATGTGTGAGTTCAACAACCCAATCAGTATTGAACTGCTTTACCATATTCAGACAACGGTTTTATAGGGTTAAGATAGTACAGCCCCCTTTTCTGTTGCTAGGCAGATTTAAACAAAGCATACGTCACTCCAAAACCACAATGACTCTTAACATAGAACATCATCTTCGCGTCGAAGGCAGATGCTTCCTGTCTCCATCCTCACTGTCGCACCATGAGCGCCTCCTTATCTCCCCGAACATCCGGTGCACTTCCTGTAACAGACTACCACGTACGCCTCGACTTTGCAGTTATAAACTCTTACCTACATGAGTCTATCAAATATGTGTGTGCGTGCACGTGCGGGGGCGCGTGCATGCTGTGTAGTGCGTACGTGTCATGACCTCTCACTATTTGTGTCTGTATGTGTATGTCACGTCTGTCTGTACGTGCAGAGTTTGCATGTGCTCTCTGAACCTTAGTTGACCTCAACTTAGGCAACCAGGCTAAGGCCATCCTGTGTGTACTGATCTTGACTTATAAGTAAAATATATATAAAACACCTGCTTCAATCTAACACAACTACTTAAAGCTTAATCCGCAATAAATGCATAATATACACCCTACTCTTTGGCTTGCACTTAAACTCTGGTTTCAGTTTCACTTCTGCAAAAGCATGCCCTGCAGACGCATTTCCTGTCCCTGCAGCTCAGTTTTCTCACCCACTGAAGACTTCAGTATAAGAATATAAAAACATTCGAAAACCTTTAAATTATAGATTCAACTCCACAGTTTGAAGTGGTTATAACAACCTGTAATAAAGACTAATATAATACCCATATATTTGAACATCTGAATGCCTCTGAATGCAACATCACTATTAACATGAAATGGTAATGATGATTATAAAAATAGCAGCAAATAATAGCAGTAAAATATTTCTATTCTCAATAGTAACAAAGTGATTTCCACGTCTCCTTCATGATGTGACAGTGTCAGAGCTGAATGCACTTGTAGAGTATCATGTTTTTATGGCTCACATTTAAAGTGTTCCAGCTCTAATGTACAGCTGTCATATTAGAAATAGAAGCAGCTCTGATTTTAGTGCTCAAATAAATCTATGAAGTGATGAATTCACACATGAACAGTTTTCTGCAGCGTTCCTCTCGGCCTTATTTGCGGCTCCACTCTTGTTTTTGCTCTAATAATTATTTCTCTCCATGAGCTGTTTCTCTGCCTGAAGGAGGCGCCACTCCATCGCTTCATTTAGTGCAGAACAAGAGTCACATGATGCTGCTCTGTCAACACCAATCACACTTTGTACAGCTCATGTTGTGTTTGTTGTCCTCTCAGTCTGTCAGGTGGAGGTGGAGGAGGGGGCGGAGTCTGTCCAGCTGCCCTTCAAAACCACACAAAACCTGCCTGAAGATGCTAAAGTGGAGTGGAAACGCTATGGCCCATACAGGACTGTTCACGTGTATGAGAACGGCTCTGACCAGCCTGAAGAACAGCACCAGGTTTACAGAGACCGAACGAAGATGAATGAAGACCTGCTGAAAACTGGAGACCTCAGTCTGACCCTGAAACACCCCACAGAGAGAGACAGTGGGAGATATGGATGTGGAGTTGACAGCAGGACCATCTGGAGATACAAAACAGTGCAGCTCAAAGTCAAAGGTTTGTTTATTGTTTTTCTGTGTGTGTGTGTGTGTGTGTGTGTGTGTGTGTGTGTGTGTGTGTGTGTGTGTCTGACTGTCTTGTGTCTCCTCTGCAGGGAGAGTTCAGGTCCAGGATCAAACAGGGGACATCAGGAACAGAAGCAGCTCCATTGATCCGACTCCTCTGATGGCTGATCAATCAGTTTGATCTGTGTGTTCTTTGATTATTGATCAGTGATGTCAGAGTGGAGTCAGTGTGATGTTGTTGTTGTGTGTTTGAGACTTTTAGTGTCCATGAAGGTCTCTGCTGCCGTAGATCCTCTGAACTGTGACAGAGGTCTCACTCTGGAGGAAACTCTCAGCACTTTCCAGCAGCTCCTCCATCATGGAGGACGTTCCCTCACTGTAACAGGTGGAGGAGAGAGGAGAGGAAGCACAGGTGGATCCTCTGAGGAAGAGGAGCGTTCCTACAAACCACATGATCACATGACCAGAGGGGCGTGGCCTTCAGTGGTAGTAATAAAGGAACAGTCCACATGTTCCACTTTGAAGGCTCATCTCCAACAAAGCAGACCTGTGATCACTTTAACTCAGTATGATGGATTGTTTGGATTTGTCTTTGTTTCTCTGGCTTTTCTTGTGTGTCTGTGTGTCTTTGTATGTTGGATAGAGTCATGTGACCTGCCCAGGGACTACACATGGAAATGAGCAGTTTAGCTCAAATCTGGCAGGTTTCCATCTTCTGTTTTTATCCTGATGTCCATGAACATGAACACTGTCCCTGTCAAATAAATCCAGATACAAAGATCAGATCTACTGAGCATCATCAGCGTGTCAGCCGCTAACTGCATCTTCAAATAAATAAATGTGTCTGATCAGCGGTGATAAGAGGAGAGACGCTGAGCGAGTGAAACTTTAAAAACTGACTGAAAAAAATTCTTCTTGGCTTCGTTTTTCCTTCCAGTCTGAAAATGAGCTTAAATTTAATGATTTTAGAGAAATATGAGAAATTTGAAGACCTTCATTTATTTGAATTTCAGAGTTTTTAATGAGCCACAGCAGCCCTGAATAAACACTTTACTGTCTGAGCTGCTGCAGTTTCCTGCTGCGTCCACTGGGTGTCAGTAAAGCTGCAGGTGTCTCACCTGTGAGTCCAGCTGTGGGGAAACAGTCCAGCTGCTGGTTCTGCCTCCAGCTGAGGAAACACTTCATTCCTTTTATTGCTGATCTCTCTTTATGAATCCACCTGAACTCGTCTGATCCTGGAAACCTTTCACTTTCCTTCCTTGCTGTCTCCGTCTGTCTCTCACTTTCACATTGGTTGGTTCCTCTCTGAATCTCTCCTCTTATCTGTGAACATTCATGAGGAAAAAGCAGGATCAGTTCAGGCTTCGCTCTCACAGGATTTTAATGTTTGTGCTCAGAGTCTTTTCAATGAGCTCCATCTTTTTCCTGGAATCATCTCCAGAAGGAGCTGAAAGGATCCGTGTTACACAACGTGGCCACTTTAAGTCCATTAAAAGGATCCAGGAAATAGTCAGAGCCCAAAAACCATCAGGGGGAAGTGAAAGGTGTGTTTTCTATGATGACGTCACCAAAATGAGAGCTTTGTAAAAACAGGAGAAAGAAATGTGCCAGTTTATTAAACACGTCTCATTTCAACTTCCTGATGAAAGTGTCGCTTTGAAGTCAAAATCTGAATCCAAGACTGAGCTGTGTTTTTGTTTCTGCAAAGTTCTTCCACAAACTCAGGTTTTCAAACAGCTGTGACAGCTGCCTCTGTGTGTCAGTAAGTCTTTGAGCTTCTTTATCATAATATCAGCAGCCTTAAAAATAAAGACGCACTGATGTGGACGATTATCAGTAATCAATGAGACCGATCACTGATATCTGGAGCTGACACAGATTTAGAAACAAATCAAATCCAGCAAAGAAAATGTATTTTTCTGTTGTGGCAGAAACGGTTGGTTTCAAATATCTGATGATGTTTAAGTTCATGCAGCTGTTACACATCTGTACTCACAGCCAGCTGTAGTGCTCAGGCCTGCTTAGCCTCTAATCTGCTGGCAGAGAGCTAATAATCTACTAATAATCTCACTCATACGTTACAGGATGGCTGACAGTGAACATCACAGCAGTTGTGTTACTGAGGTATAACAGGGCAGCACTAACCATGAATGTGCATCAGACCAACTCACCAGAGGAGTTTGTGTGATCACAATAACTCCTGGACACAGCTTCAAAGTGACTCCTCACTCTGACAGCACATTACACTCATCAGTTTCACTCACACACATTTTTATAAACTCATCATAACTACTTTGAAACAAAGTTCCAGCACACAGAGGAAAATCCACAGCTGCAGTGTGTGGCTGCCACGCCCACATCAACATCACCGTGGCGTGTTCACTGACCATTAAACAGTAGGAAATGTCACTCAGCAATGAGACCTGGGTCACGCTGACATTATGGTTGTGTTCTGTGTCCATATGAGTTTGAATCTGCTTCAGTGAGGAGAACATCACAGTCCACGCTTCCTTCAAACAGTCCACAGACCCGTCAGGTCTGAGCGTCGGGACATTTCACGCTTTTTGAAATCAGCTCTCAGGATTACAGCAGCTCATGGATGTCATCAGTTTCCTGTTCTAGTGAGTTCACAGCAAACAAAGTTCCTCCTCGTGTTCCTCTGTGAATCCAGTCGTGCTGGAATATTTGACAATATTCCCACAGTAATGATGTCATTTCTACAGGAATTGGTTTTATAGAAACATCCTGATATCTGACAGCTCATGGGAAGGACCAAAGGGAGGAGGCCAGATATGATAGCTGAGCAAAAATGTTCTATAACAAAAGTAAAATAAGCAAACTCATGTAGCTCAGTGAAGTCAGTGGGATGTGCAGTGTCTGGATCTGTGACATGGACTGAAAGAAACCATAACACAAAGCAAACAGCCAAAATCAAACTCCAAGTAGAGACAGAAATCCTGCTGCCACCATTCATTTCTGTTTGGAAGCAGACATAAAGTCCTCGTGCTGTCAAATCCAGAACCACTCGAGCCTTTTGGAGCCGTTTACATCTGTGAAAAGGTGGAAACATGTCAAACATGTGAGGAAGAACCAGCAGCAGCTCACACGTTTACCACAACCACACACAGTCCTCTGAGAGCAGCGTGGCCTCCATCTTTGAAACAAAGTTCACAGTGAAAATCAAACACACAAAGTTCACAATGCCAATAAAGTGAAACAAAGCATCTTAAAGCCATTTCAATAAACGCACACACAGAGGTATCACAGCACTCATGAAACATGCACACTGGGCACAAACTAACTTCTAACATGTTGAACTTTGCTCCAGTTTGTTCTGATTGGCTGAAGCTTGGTAGTCACATGGCTGCCTGTGAGTGTGTTTAAACACAGAGAGAAGCTGAAGCTTCACATGTTGTGTTCTTCACACAGTCGGATCAAACGTGTAAACTTTGTGACACAGCCTGGTCTTCATGTGTGTGTGTGCACGGTCTGAGGAGCTCTCAAGCTTTTCATAGAGGACACACACACTGATGCAGGAACAGATGGATGCACATGAAAGCTTCACACACTCCTGATGAGTGAGGACACACACACTCACAACATGAGCAGCCAGCAGGCTTTAAATGCTCAGTGTGAAGAAGTTTCCACACTTACCTTAATATCATCAAGCAGCCTTCTTCTTCTACTGGTTCCCACAGTTCCCAGTGTTAATAAATGCACAGCCACATGTGCTCTCTGTCATCACCTACAGATCTGAGATCAGTAGCTTGTCCACTGTAGGCTTTATCTTTTCCATGTAACTGTGCTGCTTCACAGAGAGGGAGAACTGCAGCGCTTTGTTTGCTTGTGAACAATATGTGCATGTTAAATATGAACAGCTGCTCCAGCATGTGTTAGTGTGACAGACTGAAATGTTGCTCCTTTTAAAGCTTTCTGCAGGAACTTCATTTGAACAGGCAGGAATTAGTTGTTCAATAAAGGCATGAATTGGACCTTAAAGGTGGCCAATCGATACCAACGCTGGTATTGGTGTCGGATCAATACTAGTGTGATGGGACTGAGACTTTGTTTCTATGCTCTAAGTTCATTATACAGACACTGGACTGTGTTACATCAATATTTTGGGGGAAAACAAAGTAGGTCAAACATGCACAATGAAAACTGTCTGAAGCTTTTGGTGTGACTATCACACCTATTTTATTTGTAGCCTGCAGCACATTGTGTTTTACTGAGACGCACATTTATATTCAAGGTGTCCAAAAAAGCTCAAAGCTGTGTTTTTATTGTGTTAACTATTTATTGCAGAATGTGAACATCACAGTGATTTAGTGTCATTAAAATGTGTTCAGAACATTGATGATGGTTCATCTCATAAATGCTGACACACTGCTCTCCCCTACATATACATACATATACTGCCATTAGAAGTGACACAGAGCAGGATTAGTATTGATATGAGCAACACTGCTCATGGATTTACTTGGTAGTGCACAGCACTGCTGGCCTTTCATCACAACTTGGTCCTTTGATACAGCGAGTTCAAAAAGTTGTTGAATGGACTCATTTCATGTCAGTGATTGTAAAGATTGTGCTTCTTCTTTCAGCCCTTAGAACTGCAGATATTTGTGTTGATGTTCTTTCCACACAGAGGATCCTTCTGCTCAGCCCTGCTGTGTCAAACCAAACAGCTCGTCCACTTACAGAAACACAAACAGCAAAAACAAAGAGTTGATCTTTATTAACCTTGGAGCAGATTCCAGTCATGAGACATTCTGCTGAGTTCATTTGGTAAAACTCCTCCCAGCAGCTTATAGAGACCTTTTCTAGTGGAAGTTCAAGATTTGCTGTCATTGCAGTTTGTCTGATGCACATCACGTCATGGCTGCCTGCGGCTAAATCTGCACACCTTCTTTCTGCGA
Source organism: Oreochromis niloticus (assembly GCF_001858045.2). Taxonomy (NCBI): domain Eukaryota; kingdom Metazoa; phylum Chordata; class Actinopteri; order Cichliformes; family Cichlidae; genus Oreochromis; species Oreochromis niloticus. The sequence goes on along the minus strand of NW_020327221.1, from coordinate 113,850 downwards.
GTGCTGAAGACACGAGTGCATTTACAGCAATATTTGTTAGCCTGCAACAAACAGCTCCAACCACAGTAACAAATGTGTGACATCAATGATTCATTGTTCAGCTGCTCAATGTTAAACCGTTTATTTGAACTAAACGTGACGCTCCCCCCATGTTCTTCTCTAATTGTCTTCTATGTCCTCCCTCCTCATCCAAGCCGTGCCAGCCCACAGACCATAATCAGCCCACACACTGAACTCACACATGAAACTCCACCTGACGTGGTTTTACATCAGCATCAGCAGATTGGACGCAGCTTTGTGTTCATCTGTAAATCAGCATCTCCCTGGAATCGTTTGATTCCTGTGGATTAAAGGCAGACAGTAAACTGAGCTTCCAGGCATGTAGGCAGCTACAGTAATGCTGCACTAGACAGCACGTCCTCGCCCATTAGCAGGCATCATCTTTACATTTGATTTTATAAAAACAAATCATGAATTAAATCCAAACTGAACAACTGCAGACTCATGAAAGGATTTGCAGTTTTGTTTTTTCCCTTTGAGCTTCATTTCAGGTGGAGTCATTCTGGATTCTGAGTGTGTCCCAAAGGCCACAAGGATCCTCCAGGATAGAGGTACAGACTGCACTCCGGGACAGAGGAGCAAGGAAACATGTTGCTCTTCATAACTTGATGTCAGAGCTTTGAACTAGTTTGGGATTCAGCTCCATCCTGTATCTCTGTGAAACCTGACCTGTGTGGCTTTTGTCCCCTCTGTGAGAAACATGCACATTATAAAGCCGACACATTCATTCAGTTTACTCTTTCATTCTAAAGTGAAAGTGACTGTGTGAGCTTTCTATACAAAGATGTGTAGTTGTGTTTACTTGACTTCAGTTTCAGTCAGAATTAAAGAGACTAATTGTGTTTAAGAGAGGAGGCAGAGACACCATTGATGTCACAGTTCCAACTACTCACACCAATCACATTCAGTCCAGTTCATGTGGACAATAATTAGATGTTGTAAAAGCAGAATGGGAGTCTGCATTTAAATCAATAATGAGCTCATAGTTATTTTTCAGGCCGACCACAGTTATTCTATAACATGCTGGTAAAAAGGAGCCTGTATATTTGATGGATCTGCTTGAATGCAGAAGTTTGTGAAAGAAGTTCCTCCAGTGATTCTCTGCAGTTACCTTGAGTGGGTCAAGTCCAGCTCCAGTTCCATCATGACCATTGTACAACATCTGTTGCAGCTGCATGCATGAACCAATAACAGCTAATACATTGTTGAAAACGTGTCTCTGTCCTTGGAGCAGATGTCTGTTCATGCAGGGTTTTACTGCTGGTTTCTTATTTCACCTTATTACCCACTCTGATACATGACTGAGTGTCCATGTGCATCAGTGGGTCTGGGCTGCTTCTCACAACAAGAGATTTAAGAAGAGTCTTCCTTTAACTAGGAAGTGATCCACAGGTGGCCTAACACATGGAGACAGACGAGCATTGGCACATTTAGACTCAGCAAATAATCCACGCAGACGTGGGGAGAACATGCAGACTTCTCACAGAAAGGCCCGACGGTGGGTTCAAACCCGTCGGCTCACACGGAGAAAATCTTCCCTTATTACCCGCCGACTCAGCAGATTTGTGTCTCTACAGCTTTGTGTTCTTCTTCAAAATGAAATTCAAATGGAGGGTTTTGTTTGACACTAGAGATCAGAGATGCCCCACAGACCAACACATGAAGTACTTTCTATTTGTGGATTAGAAGGAGAAATATATCTGTATTATCAGTTTATTATAATCTACCTGAATCAGTGTTTGGGATCAGATTTCTGTGTGGCCTGGTTCACTCACTTCATCATCATTTTAACATCATTTTCTATTGACTTTGACTGTATAGAAATGATACACACTTAACCTCCGTCTGTAGATTTCTTTGGTTAGTAGACACCTGCCTTTGTTCGCTCTAGAGTGGATATTATAATATGATTCCTGACTGGTCTCTACTCTGTGTGGGTCATGTCTAAACCCTGGGCTTCAGACTTCGGGCAGAGCTCCCTGCAGCCATGTTAAAGAGCTGGAAAAGCTTCAGCGTTGTGAATTGACTGGCAGAGCTTACAGGCTCATAAAGGTTCAGCTGTGATTTACAGGAAGCACTTCTTTGATCTTTGTAAGTCTTTAAATCAAAATCATGGAAACTTCCTCCTCCAGTGACAAACATCACAGTTTCATGTCTGACCGCTCACGGCACTTTTACACTTTTCTAGCCTTTTAGGCACGACTGCAAAACTTTGGACATTTCCATAAATGTGAGAAGACATTAAAGACCTCGGGGAGTGATGCTCCCTTTATTGGATTTTGGCTCATGTCCTTGCAGTTTCTCACATTACAAATATCTTTGTTGTCTTCTGTTTCACTTCAATGATGTTCTCTCAAGGGCAGCAACATGTCTGCCATGTTTCTGCAAACAGACAAAAGAACAGTAATAATTAGGATTATTAGCCAATCGGTGCCTCTTCCTGTTTATCACAATGTTACCGTTATTTAGAAAATAGCTGTTGGTGAACAGCCTCTCCCGTCTGTGGACCCTCAGTACTGCCGGACTCATCTCATACTGAACACACCCACTCTGTGTCAATCATCAGTGGATTCACTGTTTCTCAGGTTTCATTAAAGGTTTTTCTACATTCTTTGTTCCTGTCAGAGCGTCACGTGAGTCATTAAACATCAGTGATCAGTATAAATATGGAACATGTACAGGACACGTCAGTCTGTGTGGACCTGCTGATGTCATCACTGTGTTTACTTTATTGTTTGTTGTCTTATGGTCGGGATTCAGAAATGTTCACTGCCATCACGTGTGTGTGTGTGTGTGTGTGTGTGTGTGTGTGTGTGTGTGTGTGTGTGTGTGTGTGTGTGTGTGTGTGTGTGTGTGTGTTTTTGGGGCGTCCACACTGTAACACTATGTCAGGTTGACTCACTGTGAGAGAAGAACAGTGACTGGAACAATCTGAGCTCATATTGTGAATAGAAGAAGAGAGAGCTGTGCCCACTGGAGCTCAAACAGAAACATTAAGATTCATTAAACATTATGAAGAGAAGTAAACCAGTTAAACTAACTTAAAAGTCTGAATGATTAAGTTAAGTGTTTGCTCGTAGGGGGTCATCGACCTCATGTTTGTCAATGTGGGAACTTTGTGTCGACTAAATGCAACTTAAAGCTTGACGGTTGCCCAAATGTTTTAAAGAAGTTGATGAATTCAAAAAGCTGTGACACTTGTTGCTCAACATTTTTTAATTTTTGTTTTCAAAGCTTCTTCTGGTACGAAACTGACATGCCAGTGGGAGGAGTCAGCAGACGACCTGCTCTACCTGCTGAGCCACAGGTGGAGTCATCAGGGTGGAGTCGTTTCAGTAAGGACAGATCAATAGAAAGAATGAAGATGAGTTATTGATGAGCAGAATATAGACAGATGTTTGGTGGTTAGACTCCGATGGCCCGTCTCAGCAGAACTGAACCCAGCTGTGACAGGATTAGAGCAGGACCCCAAAGAAAGAAAGTGATGTCACCACAGCAGAGTTCTGGTCTACAGGGAAAAGAACATGAGTGTTAAAGGTGATGCATGGCACAGGTAAGCATAGCAAGCATGAGCACAGAGAAGGGTGAGAAACTGAAGAAGGGTCTGGAAGATCCTGACCAGGTCCAGAGGCCAGCATGATGTCCTGAGGAACAGACGCCCAAAGCATCGGCGTGAGTGTCGGGCAGCCCTGTGATAGCAGGACATGTTTGGTATTCAGTCAGAAATGAAAAGGGAGACAGTGAAAGGGCAGAGGGATGCAGAGGCCAGGAGAGAGTTTGATCCGTCTGATGATGACAGCAGAGAATGAAAGTCCTTCAGCTTGGTTTAGGTTCAGGGCCACAGATGGTCGTCAGAAAGCAGAGAGCCGAGAGGGTGGAGGGAGATTTGGAAAGATTTGGAGAGGAGATAAGGAGATAAGGCCAGGAAAGAAGAAGCTGCTACGCTTCACTTACATATATGAACTGTCCACTTCCTGTGTGGCTGCAGGTGATGGAGGCTTGTTTCCTGCTGCTGCCGCACAATCAGTGCAGTACAAAACATGAAGGTGATGGAGGAGCTCACAGCAGGTCCCAGCTGCACAGGTGGTGTTTGTGTTGAAAGGACACGCCCCCTCCTCATTCCTCGCCTCCTTGGCCCACCTGAGAGGCGAGCAGAGGAGGAGAGAGGAGTGCGGCCAGTGCAGCTGTGGAGCTCACAATGTTGGGGAGTAACAGACTACATGTACTGAGTTACTTATTTAAAATACAAAATATGAGTAACTGTATTCTGTTACAGTTACTGTTTAAATAGGTGATATTCAGAATGCAGTTGAAATAAATGGATTACATGGCGGACTTTTTCTGTTTCATATGTTCAGCTATGCTCTCTCTATTCTTGGTAATTCCATGCCGGTGGAAACCCAAACAAAACACGATTAAGAGGCTCTAATGTCTGTGTCTCAATCTCACTGCCCATGGCACCTCTACTTGCAGCTGCATAATGACGTGAAGAAATATTTTTAAAAATTATTATTCAAAAAATGATTTAATATGAAGGCAATAGGCAGAGTGTTACAGGCATAGCCATAAAGAACATAGCATCATGGGCAGTGTAGTCCGTGCTGCAGGGAGAATGGACTGCCGTACCCGTTATGTTACTGTGAGCGAGGGAGGGAGAAAAAGGAGAGCGGAAAAGTACGAGTTGTCATCGAGCAGAAACGGGAGCTGGAAGCATGTAAATATAATAATAACCACAGCAGCCAAGAACAGTGCCTGACGAGCCCAGTTGTAAGTAAGCTATTAAGACTCGACTGTACACTGTGTTCGTGTTTTCCTCTGAAACAATAAGTTCCGTTGGAGCAGCCTTTCAACGCCTCTCTCTGTCTCTGGCAAGCAAAGTTGACCCAGACAACAAAGTAAAGCTAGTTTTCAGCTACGAGCCCGACACGAACCCGACGTATTAGCCAGAGGTCCCTTTACTACTGTACTACGACCTTGAAGACTTGGGTGGATGTGAGCCAGATTTGAATAGATTGTTAACATGAGCCCGCTCTACACCCCTACAAAGTTTGATCAGAGTTCATTCACAACTATTCGAGCTCTCGTGTTCACACTCAGAACGACACGCACACACACGCTACCAAAAACATAACCTCTGTTTTCAAGGTGAGCTAAAGCTACAGGTGTCACATCAAACACTCACAGGGAAACACCAATCACAGCACGCACACATATACTGAACATTACAGAGAGAATTATTAGAGATCAGCTTTTATAAGATTTATTCTTCCTCAAAGTTCCAACAGAGCCAAACAACCCAGAGAAAAATGTCCGGGTCCTCCCAACAGCCAGTGAGCTTCTGTAGAGAGGACACGTGAATAAAGCCGCAGTGATCCAAAAACACACAAACAGCTCTTTGCTGCCTTTGACTCCTTACTTGATGCAACAGCTGATGCTGTCAAATAAAAACAAACTTCATGTCGACAATCAAACTGATCTTTATTGTCTTTCTTGCAGAAAGCTTTCATTATTTCATGGGCAGCTGAAAGAAGTAAGAAGTGCAGAATATGACAGGAAATAAGTGGAAGAACAAAATCTTCATTTCCTCCAAGTCTTCTGGGCCTGGATGTGATGGAAACACTCACTGAGTCCACTGCTGTGCTCATTACTGAAGCTCATAATGCAGCAGGTAGTATTGCACATTTCCAGGACTGAAACATGTTTGAAACCTTGGAGGATTTCCTGCGTTCTTCTCCAGGTCATTGAAGCAAACTGCTGGGCCTGAGCGGGCAGTTTCCCATCGAGTGTCCAAAAACTCTTTAACATGGTGGAGATTTCATAGCCACGCTGTAAGAACATGAGGATGATCCCACCGTCACCGTTCTCATAGGGGGGTCGTCTGATTGGTGGAGTTTCTCTCTGTTATTGTCGAGTCTTTACTTTACAGTAGAAACTCCTGGAGGTGACTGTTGTTGTCATTTGCTGCTGTAGAAATAAAACTGAAGGAATTTTGCAGGTAGAAGATATTTGATTTACAGCTTCTCACACAGGAGACCAGGCCTGCAGCTATCCATTATTTTAGTGTGGAAACAGACTCCGCCTCTCTGTGTAAACAGACTCCGCCTCCACGTTAAACTGTGACATCATCATCACTGCTGCTGTTATCAGTGTTTGTGTTTAACACTGGAGGCTGTGTGGGCTTAATGTGCTCAGACTTTTATTCACACGCTGCTCATAAACACGTTTCTATTGGAGGTCTGTGAAACATGGAAGCAAAGAATTTTATAATCCAATTATTGGAATTACTCGATGAATCGTTGCAGCTCTACACGAGACACTTTCTTTAAAAATCATCAGACTGCTTTCATACATGTTAACGCTTAAATACAGAAAACTTCAGCCTGATATTCCCGACGTATGAAACTATGTTCAAATCCAGATGAACTTTTTTACAAAGAGCCTGTTTCTGTTAATATTATATCAAAAGTCTGTGATGGTGTTCTGTCTCGTTTTCCCAACATTAACCTGTGAAATGTTCATATTTATGTACCAGTCAAAGGTAAAACATGTTTTCTAATAAACTGTGTTTGTAAAATCTGCTGGTTGTAAGAAGAAGTGTGTAAATGTCCCCAGTGGCTGCTGTGGTTTACATGGTGAGATAACATGTGAGAAATAATTCAGATACTGAGGCTACAAACTGTTAGTTAGTGCTGCTGTGGAGACGGATAAAGAACATGTGATGATGATAAAAACTAAGAGCTGAACTCCCCCAGCTAACATTATATGGGCTGAACCATTAAAATAGGTAGGGCACTTCCTGTAGGGAGTATAATAGACATTAAAAACCTCCATGTGTCCACACATCAACTGTCACTGCAACCTCAGAGCAAAAACAGTGTTTAGACCCACTGTGTTCTTAACCCACAGTTACTCCCCATGAGCATTTCTACTGCTGAACACAAGCCTGGTAAAACTTCAGCTGCCAACATACTGTTAGTGATTCACAGATTTTTCCTTTGTTCACTGTCAAAGCTGATGTTCCCACTTCCTTGTGATCCTCCCTCATGTGCTCCTGGTTTCTCTTTTGTATTCTTTGGACTTCTGTATACAAACCAACACAAGATTAGTTTATAATGTTGACCTTAATCTGACCTTTAGGTCCAGTCCCTGCTCTGTCATTACAGGATGCTCTGACCAGTCATGGATCCAGCAGATTCAATGTGTTCAAAGACTTTTGCTCAGACTCCACAGAAGCAGCTCTGTGGAGGATTCATCAAGTCAAAGTCAAAGTAAACTTTATTGTCATCTCTGCTATATAAAGTGTTACGCCCCTGTCTAGGGGTACAGGAACGTAGCATAAGAGTTAAAAAAAAACCCCGCCCTGGTCCCCAAAACCATACACAGAAAAAACAATTTCTTAGTGAACGGTGGTTTATTTGTCTACACTGAAAAATGAAACTCCTGGGTGAACAAAGGCCAAAATAACAAACAAAACAAGCTAAGTCAGGAGAGGAGGTGTTGTCTAAAACCCTATGTGAAACAAAAACCAAACAAAAGACAAACGCTACACCTAACTGAAATAAACAGGAGAAAACAGTACAAGGAAAAAATAATAAGGCAGCTCACCCCTTCTGTTTCAGTGCTATTTACAATGTGCTATTTACAAGTGAAAACTAATGTACACACTATATACAAAGCTCGGTGAATCACGAGAATCACACGAATGTTACAGGTTTTGAAAGCCAGGGTCAGGTCTGCTGCTGCTGTCAGTGGCTGCCCCGGCACAACTGCTGGTGAGGGATTTTGAAAAGAGCCACATGATCAGGAACCAATCAGCCGCCGCCAGCTCTCCAATCGGGAAGGACCTGTGGAGTCTTAAAGACAGAGCACAACAAAAGTACACAGCCGGCCCAGGGCCGTAACAACAGTTCAGTATGTAGAGAGACGAGACAATGAGGCTCCAGTTCCATTCAGTGCAAAAGAACAACAATAAAAATAGGAAGAATTAGAATAATAAGAATAAATATATACACTTGAGACTGAGGTGAGGAGACTCTGGAACAATGATGGCTTGTAGATGTTTTGCTGCTGTGGCTCAGGGACTTGGGAAGTTCACACTCTCCAGCTTCATCTGACCCACTATCTCCTGATTATCACCACACCTCCCCAGGTTCTTCCTCACTGCATCCAACCAGCCTTCTAGCCTTTTTGCTCTTATCATGTGTGATGGAGATGATGCTGCCCAGCCTGATGGAGGCACCACTTTACAGTTCAGCACAGTCCAATGGATGGTGCTGCCTCCACTGACTCAACCTCCAGCTCAGCCCCCCTCTGCTGGTCCCTTATACTGCAGTGTTGCTGGAACACTGCTCTGCTCCCACTGACCTCCTCCTCGGCCTCCTAAAGGTCTCCACCTCCACTGCTGGCTGTGCTACACCTCTGGAGAGGCCTCACCTCCACTGCTGAGACCAAACTGAACTTTCTAAAAATGTGTTTAATTACAGTTAATTCATGATTAAATAAAGAGGAGCAGTTACAGGATGCTCAGAGCATCTCCAGTGTTTCCTACCTCGCTGCACATCTTTGTGTCTCCTTTGTTTCCATCAACACAGACATTAACCCACAAAATCTGACACTGTAGCTTCATGACCAGCAGGAAGATGATGACCATGCTGTGTTGTCTGTTTGTTGTACTGGAGGTTAGAGATGCAGAAGATAAAGAAGGTGGTGAGTGTGTCCATGGATGATACAGTGGTGTCAAAGTCTTTGCCTGATTTCCTGAGTTTCGCAAATTTGTCACAGTTATATGTTTCAGATCACCAAATATTAATATTAGACAAATATAACCTGAGTTAATACAAAATTGAGAAAGCTGAGTTCAGTTTCACTAAACACACTCCGGCCTGACTGACCTGCTAAATCATGAGATCACTTAAATAGAAGCTGACTGACAAAGTGAAGCAGACTAAAAAGCAACACATCATGCTGCTGTCACAGTCCTGGGTCTGTGGCCCAGTTTGTGTAATTCTGGTTTAACTTATATTCTTTGATTCTTTGACGACTCATCAGGAGGTCATAAAAAAACCAGAACAACATTAAAGAACAGCAGGTTTCACATGCTTCAATAAGGTCAGAGTTCATGATTCAACAATAAGAAAGAGACTGGGGAACCATGGGAGAGTTTAAGGAGAAAACCACTGCTGATCAAGAAGAACAAAAAGGCTCGTCTCACATTTGCCAAAAACATCTTGACTGAGGAGACAAAAGTTGAACTTTGTGGACGGTGTGTGTCCCATTACATCTGGTGTAAAAGTAACAGCATTTCAGAAAAAGAACATCATACCAGCAGTAACACATGGTGGTGGCAGAGTGATGGTCTGGGGCTGTTTTGGTGCCTCAGGACCTCAAAGACTCGCTGTGGTAAACAGAACCATGAATTCTACCAAAACATCCTGAAGGAGAACGTCCGGCCATCAGTTCATGACATCAAGCTGAAGACCACTTGGGTTCTGCAGCAGGACAATGATCCAAACACAGCAGCAAGTCCACCTCTGATTGGCTCAACCCTTTAAGACCTACCATAGAACCAAGTCCGCCAGAGCTTATCTTTATATACATACATGCTGTAGTGCCATTTGTGGGAGCATTTCAAGTTGTTGTACATCAATACAACCGTTATATCCCAAATTTTAATAATATATATGCATGAAGTCCATAGTAATTACATAAATTGCATCTTTGTCTAAAATTTAAATGTGTTTGATCTGAAGTGTGGCAAACATACATTAAACAGGAAATCAGAAAGGGCTCAAACATTTTCACACCAGTGTTTGCAGAGTTTAGTTTGTGTGAGACCTTTATGGCAGAATCAGAGCAGGATGACTTTGTTTCACATCTAAGAATGAAGCTCAGACTCTGAGCTCCTCGTGCTGTCCTCAGATTCATGCTTCAGCAGACTGTAGCTCATTCTGAGCTCTGCACACATAAAACTATGAAATAAAACTGAACACAAGAGCAGCTCACTCCGGTTTGGCTCCCAGGAAGAAACAATATTTTATTTCTGACTTTCTCTTAAGTCCAAACTCAGAGATCCTCCACTCACAAACTTTGGAACAGCCGACCACAAAGTAATTCACACCAAAGTATTTAAAGTTAATAAATACTGTAAGATTACACCAGAGTAGCTCTACGGGACATTTATTTATGGCCTCACCTACTGAGTATCCATCTGATAACAAACAGGGTGCTGTGCTCAGAACATCCTGTTCTAATCTAATCTACTTTGTGTGTGTGTGTGTGTGTGTGTGTGTGTATGTGTGTGTGTGTGTGTGTGTGTGTGTGTGTGTGTGTGTGTGTGTGTGTGTGTGTGTGTGTCATTCAGCTGAAGCATAACTGAATCTATACTTTGGTATAACTGAGGCACAAATTCAGTCCAATATGTTATAGTTCTCACAGTACGTACTGCTTCAAAGGTCAAAGGTCAAAGTGGGTTTACAGTGTACACAATGGGCTCCTGGGAGGAGCTCACAGCAGAGCTTTGAGATGTTGAAGACTGTCCGGTCAGAGTGACTCAGATAAACGTAGTAACCAGAAACCTGCAGAGCTTCTGTAGCTGAAGCTGCCAGCAGGAAGGTCACGAATGCTTGGACCCCGACAGCCCGGTGTACCCGCCTGTGACAGGGTCTGATTCTGTTTGTCTACAGCTGAACCCCCCAGCAGCGCTCTGTTATTTATTATTTATTTGTTTTTTGCTTAGTTTTGTCTGAGCTTCTCCACTTTCTCCAAGCTGTCATTTAATAAACTATTTTCTGCACTTTAAAGCTGCATCTCCAGCATTTTCGTGCATGTGTTGAACCAACCTGACTACACTATTAAGAGTTTTGCGAGTTTAGCTTAGAGATTGTAAAACTCTGTGGACGCTCTTAGAGACAGTTTTTAATGGCACTAACATTTGTTTCTACTTAATAAGAACAATCTGACTCTTTTAAACTGAATCTTTGTCTAAACTTTGTTCCACAGACACACAAACAGCACTGTTGGAAATGTGCAGCACAGAGTGTGGGTTCCCACTATGTGATATATTTGTGTGTATTGAGCCATCAGCTCTGACACAGACAGTATAAACAGCATATAAAGTCCACAGTGTGGACACCAAGCAGGGAGTGAACAGGCTCAGGCAGCAGCAGTGCTGATATATGCCCGGCCTCCATTCTTCTCATTAAAGCTGCCCGAGCCTCCAAACAACAACAACATTCACACATGTGACCCTCACAAATATCACTGACGAACAAAAGTCCCATTTTTATATTGCTGTCAGCTTTATTCCATCATGAAGCAACAATAGAAACACATCTTCATTTCATCTCTGTTGGAGCTTTTTGTTCAGTGAAAGGACAAAAAGCTGTCAGTGAATCAGATTTACTCTGCTGCACTGAAACACTGCGGACACAGTCTGGAGACACGCAGACTTTAAACTTTATTTGCATGATGTGAAAAGAACCCACATCATAAATGTGATCATGTGGGACTTTAGAAACAGAGGATCGCTGTGATCAGAGAACCCGGCCTCGTTAATAACCTGTATTGATCTTTTTGTAGTTTTAAAGTCCGTCCCCACAGCTCCACACAGTCACACATGTGAGTGTAGAAGCTGTGGACCAATCAGAGGTCCCAGGCTAGCACATGTGACCTCTCTAAATCCTGACACAGTGTCGTTAATCTGCTCACATTGTTGTCTGTTTTCCACACAGCTGATCCCACACTTCTCCACTGTGGTCAATAACTGACTGTGATCGATGGGATCAAATCTTTCTGTAGATCAATAGAAAAACAACAACACTCATCATTTTCAACGGCTTCTCTTATTCCTCCAACCGTCTCCATCACTGCATCAGTCGTAGTTCTGTTTCTCCTCCAACCACACTGCTGTTCATCCAATCATTTCTATTGATCAATAAACAGATCAGATTGTTTCACAGATCATTTCTCTGATATTTGTGAACATTGATGAAGGAGGGATCCTGCTGCCTTCACTGTCTCTGCTTCTCTGCAGTAAAAACTGCTTCTAAAGTGGATTTTTCTTCCTGCGTGTCCTCTGCAGACCTTTAGTCATCCACAGCTTTTCTTTCTCCTCATCTTTAAGCAACATTTCCTAACAGGACAGAGTTTATGATGTGATTCTAAGGATGGATTTCAGATACACTGTGTGCCTGATCAGGAACGTCAGCACACACTTCATCCCACTGATGATCTGTTAGCTCCGTCTTTAAGGCTGTGTGCTGTGTACCTGTACAGGTGTGTGTGAGCTGAAGCCCACGCTGTCCGTCAGGTAGGAGGTGAACTGTTCAGGTCTGAGCCTCAAACTCCTGCAGGGACCAAACGTCTCCTGAAAAACATCCATAGAAAAGAATCTTTGACTGTGTCTGAGCTCATTTTCATATTCTCCACACTGCTGTGACCTTCTATATGTTTGTATTCAGCTTTCAGGGCAACACAAATACCAACAATCATCTAACAACAACACAAACATTGGCCCCCAATGAGAGGGCTGTGCTTGGTTTGGTCCAATCAGCACTTCCTGTACAGAACTACCAGCAGCCCTCAGCAGTCACATGGAGCCTTCAGCAGCAGGAAAACAAAGAAATGTGACAAAGACAGAATTTAACTGTGTTGTACAAAAGCTCACTAAATGTGCTCCAAATAGAACTCATGGATTTCACCAAAGTCCAAATGAATGAGTGAGATATATGAACAAGTGTGTGTCATTATATTTGTGTGTGCAGTGTCTGTGAAACTAACACAACTCATACTGCATCAAAGTGTTGCTGCACGGGGGTCACTCACTTCATAGTTGTGTGTCTGCAGGTGCGCCCGTCACACCAAACATCTTTTGCTGTGGCTGTTCCACAGCTGCAGCTCCAGGATGAATAATCTGCCCGGCAACAGGCTCTGATAGGCCCGTTTAAACAGTCTGACCGCAGACATGTGAACACACAGAACAAACAGCAGACAGAGAAAATAAGAAAAATGGTTCTTGGAAAGTTGAACATCAGCTAAAAAACTAATATGTTTCTCAGGGTCTGATTGGAGCCAAATCAGAGTTAAAATGAGGGAATCATGGACTTGTATGTAAATACTACTCCTGTGTAGTACTGCTGTTTCACTGTGTACACAACTTTGATGTGGAAGTGGGTAACAGAAATGTTTTAGCCTTCTTTCCAGGTGATCCTGTCAGGTGTGATTGTAGCCATGCAGCTACCGAGTGGACAGAATGTAAAATCAAATCAGCTTTATTTCTCATTTCATGGATTTTATGCTTTATTTTAAACGTTAATACTTTTTCCTCCTCTGTGTAAGCTGGACTTGGAGTTTGTCAAGCTCACAGCAGGAAAGACGGATCGTTTTTATGAAGATGGGAAGCCAGTATCATTCTGAAACTCGAATCAGAGGAAACAAGAACGTCCTCTCTGCTGAAGGACTTTGAAGAGAAGACTGAAGGTATTTTTCCATCAACATAAAATCCTCCCCTCACGTTTACCGCTAGAAAGTGAAAAAATTTATGACCAAATTAAGAAGTCTCCTTACTGTCTTTAGATGACGAGTAAGTGGAAGTTAAAAAGTTAATAGAAAAATTATACATAATTATAAATTTTTACTTTTGCTGCCACCCTCTGATAAACAGGTTGGAATATCACTGTGTTTACTGATAGAGGAGAATGAGGTCTATGGAGATAGTTGTGAAGAGACTTTAAGTTATATTCCCTTGTGCAGCCGTCTTAGCTGCACATGTTTGTAATAAGTTTTTTCCAGTTTTGTCTGAGAAGACAGTTTATCACATAGAAGCCAAAGGAGGAGCCTTTAGCCTCTGCATTTCTGATTTCAGCCATTTTTGTTGTACATTTCATGACTGATTGAATAACACATTTCTGCTTTGCTTTGTTAGATGAGGTTTGTTACACTGCCCTGGTGGTGTAAACACACCTGCTCCCACCAGTTGGTGCCTGAAATCAGCAGCTGTTACTTCTGCTTAACATGAAGCCCAGATGTTGGTGTGGGTCAGTGGGCACTGCTGTGGGCACCTTTCCACAGCATCACATCACATGATCGTTTAGTCCCAGAGCGATGCGTTTATATCTTCTGTTACCATGGCACTTTAACTTCCTGTTACTTTAACCATAAATCTGTGATCCCAGAGCTCAGTGAAGACAGGAAGTGAACCTGCTGCATCTACAGGAGGAAGAGGAGGGACCTGAGTTCCTGTTAGAGGAACAAAGTGCTGATTAAACAGACTGAACATCATGAGCTCTGAATAACAACCTCAAAGTTTCATCTTCTCAGACTCACAGGGAGGAGCGCCTGCTGTCAGTGTCAGCAGCACAGCAGGTGTGAGTATGAAGGCAGACTCTGACCTGATGGTCACATGACTCTTCTTCTTCTGCAGAAATGATCCCTGTAACTGCTGCCTGCTCCAATCACACGTCAGTAGATGATGATGATAAAATAATTTAAAATCTGTGAAGAAGATGAAATTAAAATGCAGCATCTGTAACAAATAAGATGAGATTAAAGCTGAAAATCATCAATCTGCTGATTTAGTGCACAAAGCGGTAAATAAACATTTTAGTGTTTTCATTATTTAACGCTGAGCGAACTCAGTGCTGCTGTTTATCTCGGAGGTGATGGCTCCACGTTAGAGTCTGAAGCTTTAAACCCACGTAAACATGGGAAGAACATGCAAACACAGAAAGGCTCCGGCCTGATGGTGGCACTTCCAAATGATTTACTCTACAGATTACTAGTTTTACAGTTTTACTAAGTCTGTGCACTTTTTCAACCATCCAGGTCATAACGGCTTAAAGGCAACAGGGAACGTTCCCTCTAAGATGGAAGAGAAAGAAAAGGAACATTAAACCATGTGGTTATCCAAACTGGGCCTTTATGAAACTAGTGAAGACACAACAGAAGGAGTCTGAGACAGCAAGCAGAGAAGGGAGCAACAGACAGAACAACACCATCATCCCTTATGTAGCAGGTTTATCAGAGAAACTCAGGAGAGTTTTCTCCAAGCACGACATCCCAGTGTACTTCAGACCCAGCAACACACTCAGACACAAACTGGTTCATCCCAAAGACAAAACTCCTAAACACAAACTTAACAATGTGGTGTCTGCTGTACAGTGCAGCGAGGAATGATCAGACCTCCACAGTGTAAAACAAATCTGTAAAAATACAGTACAATCTACTGTATAAACGTGAAGGAATTTTCCATATTAATCGTTTACATGTATTGTTCCGTATTTCTCAACTACTGCAATGCATTGTGGGAAAAATAACCCCAAAAGGAGGGAAAGTAAGAGCAGCCATTAGACTTCTTTCAGGCTTCATCTGGATTTTGGACTCTGGAGTTGGAGAAACTGCCTAAAAATTTCTGTGGTAAATATCAAAACGTATATTTTCTTTTATTAAAATAATGTTTTTCAAAAGACTCCGCGCTTTTATTTAGAAAGAATTATTAATTTATTTGTTAACTGGTTTCTGCTGTCTCCAGACAAGTCAGGCATATTTTGCTGACTCATTTTTAAAATAATCGTTTTTTAGGTTTAACATGACTAAGTTTTCCATTTTAGTTACTGTTAAAATAATTATTACTGTGATACCACCTGTTTTGCCCTCCAGTGGCTGAACCAGTTTTCATAAATACTATAGTTAGCTGTCTGTGTCTCTCTGGGTATTACACAGCTGTGACCGCTAACTAGCTAATTAGCGAAAGTCAGCGATGTAGATAACTGGGAAAAGTGAGAACTTCATGGTTCTACTAATGTATAGAGAGGAAGAAATTATTTTAGGACTCTAATAAGTAATATAATAATACCTATATTTTACAGTTGGCTCTACAGTACACTTTAAAGGGTTTCAGGCAAAGTTGCACTAACCCTAGTTTAAGCCTCAGACCTTCATGGCTGACGCTAGCAAATGCTAATGTTAGTCTCTGATTTGGGCTGCTAAAGTAAAGACTTTTAGCTAGCTGATCAGCATAGATTAATTTGGTGGTTAACAGACTGTAGTGGTAATATTATTTAAAGTTTAGTTTCACCTCAGCACATTTATCATTATGTCCATTTTGTAGCACATAGAAATGTTTAGTTAATATTTGCAGACAGACACATTTTCCCTGTAACTGTTTTTACTCCAACATTTGTTGAAAATGTAATTTATGAAATGCTGAGCAGTATGTGGACTATTTTTGTCACCCTGTTGTGCTAATGTGATTAAATACTAATAATTATAACTACATAATACATCAATAATAACTATATCTTGATTGAAGTATAAGCACAGTGCTGGTGTGCAGGGGCTTTATATGCCTTGTGGGGGATGCTGACATATTATAAACTGTTATGTCTATATCAAGCTTTTAGCCTGATATAAGCAGAGATATTTTTATATTTCTTAAAAATTCAGATCCTTAGAGATTATTTGAAAAGTTGATCAACAACTATCACTACTTGGAGCACTCTAAACCCGGCAGTGGAAAAATATCTCTTATTTCACACGTGATCATCACACACTTTGGTTTTCCAGTGCAGAGCAATGGCCAAGAAAAGGAAAAACTTCACCCAGTGGGAAAAAAGATGAAGCTACAAGCTGGTGATGATCCAGAGCAGCTGAAGAAAAAGCCTGATCACCTTCTCTACAAAAACAAGGTGAGTTTAATGTTGTGATTGATTTAGTTTTTCAAGGTATGTATGTTACTTTAATTTTAAACAGCTTATGTTGCAACAGAATGCTGTTATGTGTCTGCAGCTCTACGTGTATTATTTGTAGGGCTGTGCAATATCACCAATATCACCAAAATCCTGATATAAAACATTTCTCTCCTGATAACGATATATATCACAAAATAGTGCATTTTCTGTAAATTCTGTGAATCTCAGGCAACTTGACTTGTGTGAAGTGTTTTCAGCTGGGCATCGTGTACCTGGAGTCAAGTGTTTTGACCGATGCATGAAACTATACACTTTTAGACATGAGTTGAAACGGCCGCCGTTTTCTTTGTGAGTATTTATTACACGGGGTGCTACGAGGAAAAGCCTGTTCTAACGTTTGAGTCTAAGGTTAATTTTGAGCACCTGTCGGCTCTTTTTTGCTGCTCAGCCATAAACTCTCTCCAAACTCTTTCATGTGATTCTTGTGTAGGTCTGAGTGTTTGAGTAGTGGTGGGCAGAGGTTTGCGGCATAATTTGTATAGTACAGTTTCTGGTACATGTCAGGCTTTTCATAACCAAACTATGTCCATGCTACAAAGGTAGCCCCTCGTTTAGGAATATGGTCCTCGACTTGTTTTGACTGGTCCTTCTGTTTGGAGCTAACTGGTTCTGCCTCATCGTCACTGGCCATGCTGGTATTCTCTGTGCCTTCATTCACGTGGTGACTGTAAGCGCCATTTATAGTTCATGTTTGTCAGGGTTATATTTTTGGATTGTCATTTATGCTTAGAAACATATAATCATATATGCTTAGAGGTATAAAATCGATTGCATATTGATAGAATGTCGGATCCGTAGTGGTCTGCAAAGAGTAGTCTGGCATGCCTCGCACACATCCTAAGGTCATCAGAGAGGTCATACCTTCTCTTTCTGATATATAGTATAGGACAGGGGTGGGTAATTCCAGGCCCCGAGGGCCGGTGTCCCTGCAGGTTTTAGATCTCACCTTGGGTCACCACACCTGAATCACATGATTAGTTCATTACCAGGCCTCTGGAGAACTTCAGGACATGTTGAG
Organism: Oreochromis niloticus; assembly: GCF_001858045.2. Taxonomy (NCBI): domain Eukaryota; kingdom Metazoa; phylum Chordata; class Actinopteri; order Cichliformes; family Cichlidae; genus Oreochromis; species Oreochromis niloticus. Next base: position 96,027 of record NW_020327221.1, on the reverse strand, counting down.
GAGCTAATTTAGCCATTTAAATCAGCTGTGTTGGTTCAAGGACACATCTAAAACCTGCAGGGACACCAGCCCTCGGGGCCTGGAATTGCCCACCCCTGGTATAGGAGGACACCTACTCTGTATCCGTTTAAGAGCCCTTTGTTTAGGTGGACTTCTGGCGCCGGCTTTTTAAGGAGGCGTTCACATATATTTATGTATATTTATTCATTTTTCTACCTTAAACATAAACAACAGCAACAACAAACAAACTTTTTAAAATATCTTTTTGTTCCTCTTTTTTTTCCTCAGAATAAATTGCGATTAGTCTCAATGGCTGAGATGCAGGAACAACACAGCGACACATTAACCCCAACTGCTGCAGTTCCTGTTGCAACTGAACAACTCAGTTCAGTTTAGTAATCAAAGGTGTTTGGCTATAACTGACTACATGTGTATACTGCATCATGAGTGGACAGACATGGATGTAAACCACACCTTAACTGTTTGGCTGAGGCAAAACTACCACAAGGCAGTGATTCTAACTTAAAGGTACTCTGGATATTATTAAATGTGAACATATCGTTAAATATTACATTTTTTGTTTGTCAGGTGTTTGAAGAAAACACTTTGGAGCCATTTGAATGAATGTATAGAAACACGTTAACACGAGGACAAACTGAGTTCAAGGAAATAAAAATGCTCAAATGTGAAAGTTTGTGAGTGATTTTGTTCATGTATTAGATGTTTAGTGGTTTTATGACGAGATGGATGCTGTCGTTATATTTTAGTGTTTGAGTTGAGTGGAATAAAAGAATATTTAACATTAATTGTTCCAACGTTGTTGTGTACTAAGCACAGAATAATTTAAAAAGTTTTATGAATTTTTGAGCAAATGGTGTATTAGGTTGTAATTGCATAGAAATGTACGTTTCCAGATATAAAGAACTATATTTAATGAGTTACGGTTAAAGAAGTGCTTAGAAATAGTAATATAAACAGAACTTTCAATTTTTCTAATAATGGAAAATATCAGTTAATGATACAGAAAATATCCTGTGAATAAACTGAATTTTCCATTTTATAGCTGAAGGAAATGTCTGTAAATAATACAGAGAGTATGCTGCAAATCTACAGAATTTTCCATTTTATCATTTACAGAAAAGTCCGTCAACTTAAAAAAAACAGAAGATGTACTGGCAGAAAATTACCAGGACATTTTCGGTTTTTCTATGGAATTTTTTTTTACAGTGTACATTCGAGGAATACTCAGACCTCTACATTGGAGAGACCAAACAGCCACTTCATAAACGCATGGCACAACATAGAAGAGCCACCTCCACGGGACAAGACTCGGCTGTCCATCTGCATCTAAAGGTCAAAGGTCACTCTTTCGAGGATGCCAGAGTTCACATTTTGGACAGAGAATACAGATGGTTTGAAAGAGGAGTGAGAGAAGCATCTATGTCCACTGTCAAAGGCCATCTTTGAACAGAGGCTGGGCTTACGACACCAACTGTCTGCCATCTATAATGCAGTCTGAGATCCTTCCCAGACGCCTCAACACCCACTCACAATCAGGTGACCTCAGCAGGTCACATGATAGGGTGAGGCAAGTCACACCTGTGATGGTAATGACCCACGCTATGTTTCACATGTTGGTTATGTGATGAGCAGTGTTGGTCAAGTCACTTGAAAAAAGTAATCAGTTACTAATTACTGATTACTTCCCCAAAAAAGTAATCCCGTTACTGTACTGATAACTTATTTTCCAAATAAGCAGCGGTCATGTCAGTGGAAGGATCCGGCAGTTTCTCTGTGAATTTCACGTTCCTGTGGCAGCGTACTCGGTGCTTGCTCGGAAGTTCGGGGTTTTTTCGCTGTAAAAATAAGTTTTCTTCCCACGCAGTGAACAGCAGATGCTAATGTTTTTGTCACTTTTTACAGAATCAAACTCAAAGTAAGGTCAGTCCTTACACGCTTTAAACGCTGCACACTCATACTCTCTCCCGCACTCATTATATTATCCATTGTTGATCTGCACACTCGCTTACATCATTGTCATGAGACACTCTCGCAAAAAAATCACGGTTTTAGTAACGCAATAACGCAGCGTGCTTACGGGAACGTAACAGTAATCTAATTACCTTTTTTGCAATAGTAATCCCTTACTTTACTCGTTACTTAAAAAATGTAATCGGATTACAGTAACACGTTACTGTAATCTGTTACTTGTAACGCGTTACTGCCCATCTCTGGTGATGAGTCACATCAGAATCAGAATCGCGTTTAGTGGCCATGTATATGCGCAGACACATACAAGGAATTTTGTTCCGGTATATGGTGACTCTCAAGCACAGCAATGTATATCTCAACAATGTAAGCAACACAATACACCCCCCCCCACACACACACACACGTGTCTATATATACATTACACATGCATACATATACATACACAAACATACACAAAGCTGTGTAAACCAACTATAAATAACCAATCTAAACTTATATACACAGAATACAGGATGACATAAATGAAATGAGGTGGAATGAATACTACAGAATGTACATAAGGTGCAGTTGCAGTCTGGCAGTGGGAGCAGTGTGACAGTTCAACTGTTTAGAAGGGAGATGGCGAGGGGAAAGAAACTGTTCCTATGTTGGGTGGTCCTGATCTGCAGGCTTCTATACCGCCTGCTAGAGAGCAGCAGGTCAAAAAGTCTGTGTCCAGGGTGCGAGGGGTCTGTGATGATTTTCCCTGCCCGTTTCCTGGTTCTTGAGAGGTACAGGTCCTGGATGGAGGGCAGGGGGGCGCCGATGATCCTTTCTGCTGCCCGTACAGTCCGCTGCAGTCTGCTCCTGTCCTGTTTAGTGGCTGCACCATATGGCACCCAGACTGTGATGGAGGAGCACAGGACAGACTCAATGACTGCAGTGTAGAACTGGATCAGCAGTTCCTGTGGAAGACTGTACTTCCCCAGTTGTCTCAGGAAGTACATCCTCTGCTGGGTCTTTTTGAGGATGGAGTTGATGTTGGTCTCCCACTTCAGGTCCTGGGAGATGGTGGTACCCAGTGTTAAGGGTTCAGAAATTGAGGAGGTAGACCAAAATAATGACCACTGATCCTGCCGGGTGCAATTAGACGACATTTTAATGAATACACATGTGGAGTCCAACACTGAGCAGATTTCAGCATTGAACTGACTTGCAAACATCAGCACAGAGGTTTTATACGGGTGAAACAGTACAGCCCCTGTCCTGCTGTCAGGCAGATTTCAACGCAGCATACGTCAAATCAAAACCACAACTGTTCAGTTAACTTTTGACACAGTTTAAAAGAACATTGTCTTCGGCTCGACCCCAGGTGCTTCCTGTCACCATCCTGCCCAGGCTTATCTTCTGGAACATCAGGTCCACGTTCTGCACAAACTGTCACTCATGCACAACTTTGCAGTCGCAAGCAAAACATAATTAAACTCTTACCTACTAAATGAGTCTACTTCTATGTATGTGTATGTGTGTCAGCTTCTGCTGCCCTTTATTTCACCCTTCACTTCATCAGCTAAGCCTCGTAACCTTTCCACCAGACAGAAGGCCAGCACAACTGAAACTATGTGTGTGTGTATGTGTGCAATAATCTTGACTGATATATAAAATATATAAAACAAATGTTGCAATCTAATACAACTACTGGAAGCATAATCGAAGCTTAATCAAAGATATCAATGCAGAATAAAATAACCTGCTCAAAATACTTGCACTCAGACTCAGCTTTCAATTTCACTTCTGCAGAAGCTAAACTTTAATTCATATATATTTTATCTTATTCCTTCCCAGCTAAATTTAACCTTCATTCTAATTTGTGTTGTACAGTTATTTTATTTTTCAACAAATTCATATATATATTTTATTTTATTCCTTCCTAGTTAAATTTAACCTTTTTAATTTTCATATTTATTTCCTATCTTATTCATAGCCTTTTCTGTTTTTTCTTTAGGTCACGAGCAGTTGTGTAAGCATTTCACTGCATATCGTACTGTGTATGACTGTGTATGTGACAAATAAAAATTTGAATTTGAATTTGAATTGAATTTGAGAAGCATACCCTGCACAAGCCTGTGTTTCCTGTCAGCCTGCAACTCAGCCTCTCACTCACCGAAGTCTGTGCAGATTCAGTGTAAGAATCTAAATGCACTATCCCTACTTGGAGATTATGTAATTAATGCCATGGTAATATGAACAAGACATGAGGCCGGCCCGTACACTCCCGTCACTTACAGTCAAACTGTTAAAAATTACAATGGTCGGCATGCTCTTTTGGAAGTTGCAACTTATATCCTGACCGGGGCATCTTTCCTGACCTGACACCAGGAACTTGAAGATCTCCACAGTTGACACCAGGCTGTCTGATATGGTAAAGGGAGCAGTGTTGAGGGATGTCTCCTTAAGTCCACTGTCATCTCTACAGTTTTAAGAGTGTTCAGCTCCAGATTGTGCTGACTGCACCAGTGCACCAGCTGCTCAACTTCCTGCCAGTATGCAGACTCATCACCATCCTTGATGAGTCCAATGACGGTGGTGTCACTGGTGTAGAGGGAGAACAATAGTGGTGAGAGGACACATCCTTGAGGGGCACCAATACTGAGGGACGGAGTTTCAGAGGTGATCTCCCCCAGCCTCACTTGCTGCTTCCTGTCTGTCAGGAAGCTGGTGATCCACTGACGGATAGCTGGTGACACGCTGAGCTGGGAGAGTTTGGAGGACAGAAGTTCAGGCACAATGGTGTTAAAAGCCGAACTAAAGTCCACAAACAGGACCCTGGCATAAATTCCCGGGCGGTCGAGGTGTTGCAGGATGTAATGCAGCCCCATGTTCACTGCATCATCCACCGACCTGTTTGCCCGGTAGGCAAACTGCAGGGGGTCCAACTGGTGGCCTGTAATGTCCTTCAGATGGGCTAACACCAGTCACTGAAAGGATTTCATGACATGATCAGAAGTCTGTCAATAACCCTCAGCATCACCTCCAAGGTGACAGCCCCTCTAGGAGTAAGATACCTGAGACTCTCCAGGTATCACATGAGAGCAGAAACGTCTTCTAAGAACCAACAAAGATCCTTCTTTAAGGTTTTACTACGCTGTCACCATCTTGAAGTCCAGGCTGGTGGAGCTTCTCTGGTTTTCCCAGCTGGAAATCTGACTTCCCAGTTAAGCTGGAATGAAGCATGTGTGCTGCTGGTTCAGTGACTGCTCATAGGCTCTGATACACAAACACAGGATCTACCACAAATCACATCACACTCATAAAAAGCACATGACTACAATTTCATAGTTTTTATCATGTTTTGTTTTTACTGATTAAAAAATAAAAGTAAAATAAACAAAAATCACAAAACAGATTCCCACTGATGTCAACATTTTTACTACTTAAATTTTTATCAGAGTAAATTTTGATGGTTTCAACATAGACAATTAAAAAGAAATGTGAAAAAGTCACATTTGACTTCTTTTCTCACCAGTACATGAGCATTTATATCATAAATCATATTTATATTAGGTTATGTTCGATCTCAAATTAATGAAAACTATGATTTAAGTGAAAGTTAATGAAAATTGATGATATTACTCTTAATTTATTGAGGCTATTCCATAACTCACATTATGTTATTAATCTGTGGCAGATCTTATTACGGCCTGATGAATTTTAAAGATTTTAACAGGATGTGTTCAGTTTAACTCTCTCATCACTTTAAAGGCTGAAGCTTTAAATTATAATAATATAATAATTGAAATGTTTTATGTTTATAAAACATATTTTAAATGTAAACTCTTTTATAATTTCACCATAATAAAGTTCACTTCCTGCATGAAGGTGATCACAGCTCCATGAACTATTCACACAAACATCACTGAGCCTCAGACTTTCTTTAACAGGCCTGTCAGACCACAATGATCCAGCTGTTTGTGTTCATGTGGCACATTTATACGTTTTATTTAAAATCTACTTCACACACATTTTATTATCTGATATCTGCGACACACGGAGACTTCCTGTTAAACAGAAAGTAACCGTTGTGCGTGGGCGTGTTTGGGAGCTGCAGGTGTGTCCAGGTGTGGGTTCGTTGGGTCAGCAGAGGATTTAACGGGACTTTGTGTCGGTTTGAGTTGTTTTTAAAGGAGGATGAAGACGCTGGTGGTGTTCCTGCTCCTCATGAACGGTAAGAAAGTCTCTGTTTAACCTGCAGCAGGTCCGCAGACAGTCCTCTGTGACCGGAAGTGTTACACTCAGGTGCAGCTCGCGCCTCTGACGTTTACAGACAAGGGTACATCTTGTACATCTCTAATAACTATAAACAGACATATAACTTCTCTTTTTGATAACACCTTCCTTTTAAGGTAATAACTTCAAGCTTCAGGGCCTCTAAGGGCTAATAATGGACCCTCGTCCTCAATCACTAAGTAGACTGAATTGGCGCAGGTCTCAAATAAGAAGCAGAAGACACTTGGGCCTTCGCTCAGGCCTGCTACTAGATTTATGTGTATTGTAAGCATGCATGCAATTAACCTGCTATGTTCTCATCTTCCCTCAACATGTATCACCTGGACACTCTCACCAGTGAAGCTTAAAACCCTCTTGGATAGAACATCAACTCTAAACAAGCACAGTTATGCATTGTGTATAGAATGAACTCAACCTGTGAATAGAATGAATGTGATGACAAACATATTCAATGCAATATGAACCCTGTAAACAATATTACTGATAAAATAATACTGTAGAACATGTTATTAATGCATTTATCATAAGGCAGAGTATATGGCAGCAATAAAAGAATCTCTAAATCCCAACAATAACTATATATGATCTATTTAGCCTTTGGTGCATTAGGGAATTCTAAATAATCACGTTTTCTTGTTTACACTCACGAGAGGAGTATCTGTGAACAATACACAAGAACAAAGTGATGCAGGATTTTGACATTTATACCACAGGTGCATCTACTGGGAGGCTGAGGGGAGTACCGGTGGGAGTCAGGAGTTTTCAAAATATAATAATGTTTTTGTGTTTGTCTGTTTTTTGAAAAGAAATACAAAATGATGCTGATTAATAGTTCTGATTATATCCAAAGAATGAGCTGGTTCAATGAGTCTAAAAGAGTGGTGTCCCAGAAATGATGTGGGCTTCATAGATCATTGGCAAACCTTCTGGAGGAAGCCTGGTCTTGTTTGGAGAGACGGCATCCATCCCACTTCGGATGGAGCAGCTCTCATTTCTAGAAATATGGACCAATTTATTAAACCCCCCAAAATGTGATTATCCAGAGTTGGGACCAGGAAGCAGAGTTGCAGTCTTACACAGTCTACAGTCTTACAAACTCAGAAACCAGTCTTACTTGTTATCATCTATCGACCACCTGGGCCTTACACAGAGTTTCTCTGATTTCTCAGACATTTTATATTCTATTAACGCTATTACAGCACGCTATAGGTATTACCAGTGGTTTGTATCATATGTATCTAATAGACTCCAGTTTGTGCATGTAAATGGAGAGTCCTCTTCACACACTAAGGTCAATTATGGTGTTCCACAGGGTTCAGTGCTAGGACCAATTCTGTTTACATTATTCATGCTTCCCCTAGGCAGTATCATTAGAAGACATAGCATACATTTTGCAGATGACACCCAGCTCTATCTACCCATGAAGCCAGATAACACACACCAATTAGTTAAACTGCAGAAATGTCTTAAAGACAAAAAAAACCCTGGATCTTCTTCTTAATTCAGATAAAACTGAGGTTATTGTACTCGGCCCTGAAAATCTTAGAAATATGGTATCTAACCAGATTCTTACTCTGGATGGCATTACCTTGGCCTCCAGTAATGCTGTGAGGAACCTTGGAGTCATTTCTGACCAGGACATGTCCTTCAACGCACATGTTAAACAAATATGTAAGACTGCTTTCTTCCATCTCTAAAATTAGAAATATCCTGTCTCAGAGTGATGCTGAAAAACTAGTTCATGCATTCATTACTTCCAGGCTGGACTACTGTAATTCTTTATTATCAGGATGTCCTAAAAACTCGCTGAAAAGTCTTCAGCTAATCCAAAATGCTGCAGCAAGAGTACTGACAGGGACTAGAAAGAGAGCATATTTCTCCTGTTTTGGCTTCCCTTCATTGGCTTCCTGTTAAATCCAGAATTGAATTCAAAATCCTGCTCCTCACATACAAGGTCTTAAATAATCAGGCCCCATCTTATCTTAATGACCTTGTAGTACCATATCACCCTATTAGATCACTTCGCTCTCGCTCTGCAGGCTTACTTGCTGCTCCTAGAGTATTTAAAAGTAGAATGGGAGGCAGAGCCTTCAGTTTTCAGGCCCCTCTTCTGTGGAACCAGCTTCCAGTTTGGATTCAGGAGACAGACGCTATCTCTTCTATTTCCTTTTTGCTAAAGCATATAGTTAGTTATCCTGTCTTCCTGCTCTCACCCCAACTGGTCGCAGCAGATGGCCGCCCCTCCCTGAGCCTGGTTCTGCCGGAGGTTTCCTCTTATTAAAAGGGAGTTTTTCCTTCCCACTGTCACCAAAGTGCTTGCTCATAGTGGTCAAATGATTGTTGGGTTTTTCTCTGTATGTATTATTGTGCCATCTGCTGTACAATATAAAGCACCTTGAGGCAACTGTTGTTGTGATTTGGCGCTATATAAATAAAATTGAATTGCAGAAGCCCCCCTGCTGGTTGACCCCCATCTATGGGTCTGCTTTGGTCTTTGCTAAGTGGCTAGTGCATTAACGTGGGCTAATTCATGTGAACAAGTTAACGCAGATGCGAATTAGCCCATTTTAGCGCGTTAACGCTGGCAGCCCTAATTATTATATTACATTCTGTGCTCCAGATGGGTTCAGAGCGTTAAATATTAACTCCTTAACGTTGACAGCCCTAATAATACTACATTTAAAAGTTAAACTAAACAGTACGTCAGTTTGTTATCCTGGTATTCAGTCTGTGCTGCTCTCACTCAGAGATCAGAGTTCATGTTCAGTAACCACACTGACAGCAAAAGGAGGAAACGATTGGTTTAATTTAAAAGAGCAGTCTGAGCTGTGGATTAAACAATAAGAAATATATAAGTGAGTCACATATCAAACACAGAGCATTAAGTGTAGTAAGAAGCAGAATACAAAGCTGAGTGTGAGGGTCAGGGTGCTGTCTCACTGCAGAGGCTTCAGGCTGAATCCTGCTGAGCTCACAGAGTCAGACTCACCTGTGCAGCTTGGACAGGTAAACACATCAGGACATGAGGAGAGTTGGCAAAGTACAGACATTCAGTACTTACGTACAACTACAAATACTACTATTAAAAATACTCGAGTAAAAGTAAAAGTACTGATTCACCTTCTTTACTCCAGTAAAAGTAAAAAAGTACAGGCTCTGAAATGTACTTAAAGTAAGAAAGTAAAAAGTATCTCTTTGAAGGATGTTTGTAAAATATATTTATACTGGGGACACAAGTCTGGTCTCAGTCTTCTGTCAGAAAGACTGCAGCAGTCCAGGAGTTTGTTAATTGTCTTTAATTAAGTCCCACAAAAGATTTGTTTACATGAAAATGTTTGTGAGGCTTAATCTGAATTCGGTGCAGCCAAACTTGAACTTCTTGTTTTATAGTAAACAGCACGTGTGACTATAAACATGGTTTTCTGGAAACAGAAATGGGCAATTTTATAATTAGTAGAGTCACAGATAACTAGGAAAACAATCACAACACATCATCTACTCAACACAAGCAATATCTCACAATGTCCACAAGGGGTCACTGCAGACCCAACATTGGCTAAATAGCACATGTCTTACAAGTTGCTAATAGTGAGGCATAAATATGGCAGCTAGCAACAGTTAAAGGAAACCATAGAAAAGTCCTTTATTCCTCATCCCGCTGATTGTAGTCATTGCAGGAGATTACAGCCAGATTATAATCAGTATCATGTTAATGAATCTGCCAAAGTAAGAACACTTACAGATTCATCAACTCACTCAGTCACACAAAACTGCATTATAGCTGCGTTACAGCAGCTCCTTCAGTCATTCCCACTCTGTGCAGTGTTGCCAACTCCTCAGTAAGGAAAATCGCTATTGGCTGTCCTAAAAGTCGCTAGAAGTCGCTAAATGACGTCATCACCTAATTTGCATAATTGGTCATGCTAATATAACCTTTGTTGTTGGAGAGAGAAATAACATCGTGGAAGAGACATAAAGTGAGTAAAAAACGTCCTAAATGCATTTAGAGTTTATTTAGAACTACAAATTAAATTTCTTTTAGCAATTATTGTTTTTTTTAATGTCACAATTCCAACCCTGCTCCTTCACCCGGGATTGGACCGGCAAAAGTGACCCGAAATAGGCACTCTGGTGGAGTTACTCTGTGTGTGTGTGTGTGTGTGTTTATAAGTAGTTTTAAACCTTGTGATCCACAAAACAGCATAAGAGTAAAAGAGTAAAAGAAGAACTGACTGCGTTACAGCACCCGCTGCTTGTTCAGAGTAAAAGCGATACGCGCTTTCCCGTCTTTTTTTAGAAAAAAAGTCGCTAGGGGGTCTGAAAACTCGCTAAATATAGCGACAAAGTCGCTAAGTTGGCAACACTGACTCTGTGTGCTGAGCACGTGACCACTGGTGCGCTTGTTTCCTTTGGGTGCGCTTGATTCTTGCTTCTAGACATCCTGAGGCCAAGTCAGAGCAGGAAATTTGAACAAAGTTTCTACTTTTGTGCAAAGCTAACTGAACCTTGTGCTGTATTAACATAATGATAAAATCATATCAGTATATGTGAGTACAAACTTTAGTCTAACTCTTTTATTCTAATTGTATTCAGCTTGAACCAGAAGAAAAAGAAGGAAAATAAAACTATATTTCTATTTCCTGTTGCTACATTGTAGAGGGCGACTTTGCCTCTAAACAGGAACATGTGTACAGTCCTGCATCAGCAGCTTCATTCTTATACAGACCTTTCTACTCTGTTTGTTAAACTGAGCTCTATGTTTGCTACATAGCAGTCAATAAATCCAGTTTTTATACCACAGTTAAGTTAATGTAGTTAAATCTGTGTATTTGTAACTCAAATATTCAGTGATCTGTTTTAAACAGAAACCTGACTTTGACATATTTAAGTTGGTATGAACACAGTCAGAGCTGCTGCTGCTTTTATTGTTCTGTTGCTTTTTAAAAGCTTTCTGTGCAAATCAATAGAAATATTTATTGTTGCATTTTAAAGCTGACAGCACAGCAGCAGCATGAGGAGAAGAGTGTTTGCTCAGGAAATACACAGGTCCCTGAAGAGTTCAAACAGGAAATATTCCTGCATTAAATCTGCAGTTCAATCATCAGCAGCTCTCAGGTTGAATCAAAGCACAGATTACTGTCAGTGTCATCTGTCACCAGGCAGGTGACAGATGACACCTGCCTGGTGTCATCTGTCACCTGATGACAACAGGCAGGTGTCATCAGGTGACACCTGCCTGTTGTTTAACTTTCACACTAGTTAAAACACCATTGGTTTATTGTCTGTGCATGATTTCTTGCAGTATAGGTGAAGACAGTGTCCCAGCCTTGGTCCCAGTCCGCGCTTGACAGGTACCAGTCATATTCGTTCCACTTGTCACCTTGATAGCCTCCAATGTGGAATGAGTTTAGTGGGATGGCTATTGTCAGGAACACTGAGAACACAAACATGAAGCACAGGGTTGTGACTGTTGTCAGCTGGCATCCTGTTGTCCAATATTGACGTCGTCTATGTCCATCTCTCCTTTCTCCCTCAGTGGAATCTTGGGTTCTTTGTCTAGCATCTCCATTCCTGTGAGTGTTCTCCTCTTCTCGACCACCAGACACACCCGTAGCCTCTAATGAGTAGACCTCAGCCAGAGGAGTGGGATCACGAGTGTTGCCACTGATCACCCTACCCCCCACCGAGCGAACACTAGAGGTTGGGGAGGACCAGAGTCTAAACTTATCACTCACTTTAAGGAGATGTTGGTGGGTCTTGGATTGGTTCAGCCTTCTTTGTGTGGCTTTGATGAATCCACGAGGGTCGTTCAGCAATCCTGCATGCTGTGGGTGTTGTGAGCAGGACCTGGAAGAGACTGGGAGAGAATCACGCGGCAGTTGGTTGCTCAAAACTATTTCTTTGTTTTCCAGTAGTTTTGTCATCCACTCTGCTTTTGTTGGGGGCAGGGTGCTTTGGTTTAGCTGACCACACTTTTCAACAGTGATGTGTGACTGTGAGAGCAGGATGCCTACGTAGGAGAGCTGTCTTGCATGTGTTAGATAAGAAAGATTAGCCTGTAGTAGTATTTGAGTTACTGCATGTGGGACCTTGATAATCAGCTTGTGTCCCAAAACAATGTCGGCAGATTTTTTAACAGCCTCTGCTGCTGCTGCACAGGCTTGCACACATGTAGGTAGGCCTGAGGCTACTGAATCTAGTTCACATGAGTAAACGGCTAACGGTCGTTGTTTGTCACCAAAAGCTTGGGTCAATACTGCTTTCATATAGCCTGAGCTGCCATCCACATGCAAATGAAATGGTTTCTCATAGTCTGGCAGTGCTGTTTTGTTTTTCTGTACCTTTACTGCATGCTCTGCATGCTGTAAAGCATCAGCTAGACTTCCGGTATTTTGAGTGACCCAATGTTTATCTATGTGGGCGCGGACCTTTGGGAGGAGGCCTTTTAGAAACGCGTTTTTTAGTTGTTGTTCAAAAGGGGTGTTCACGCCCTCATCATATTCTAGACCTGAGTTTTGTCTAAAGACTGGTCGTAGTCTGTCTAGGAAGTCAGAGGCAGACTCGTTTTCTTTTTGCTTTGTTTCTCCTATTTTTTCGTAATCTGGGTTTGGCGCCTGAATTAGCGGAAATTGCCCTAACGGGCCTGGAGGCCATGGCGGTGGGTCTTCGCGGGTCATTAGGTCCAGTTGTTGTCTCGCTGAGACATAAGGGTCTTGTGGTTTCACGAAGGGATTTTTTGAAACAGGGGAATAAGGATTTGGGGGGTATGGTTGCTCAGTCTCAGGGGGACCCGGGGCTGAGGGAGGTGGTTGACAAGGAGGAGGATTGGTGGTTTCGGTAGGTGGCTTTTCACTTTGTTTATTTTGCTTTTTGTTTCTTTTCTCTTCACGCTTTTTACTTTCCTCCTGCCATGGTACAAAGAAACTTACGTATTCGAACATGCGCAGGACTTTCTTTTTACCACTAGTCTTTTCTATCTCTGCGTGTAGGCATTTACTTAATTGCTGTATTTGGCCAGGGCTACAGTTCCCCTCCCAGGCGGTGCAGTTTGTTTTTTTGGGATTTCTCCACCTATTTGCGCTTATCTTTCCTGCACCAGGACATTTTTTCTCTAACCATTGTTCATCTGCAGTCAATTCGGGTTTTGTAGATTTATTTCCCATATTTAATTTTGATTTATTTTATTTGATAGTTCTTTATGTATTTAGCGCTTAGTAATACACACACACACCTGCGGCGCTTTCGCTGGCACGAGAACAGAGAGAGGTGGCTGACACGCCCTTCTACTTTTGAGCTATTCTCAAAAGCGGTGTCAACTTTACATGATAAAACACGACCTTCTTCTCGATTCACCAGTACTTCAGCAACCGACAGTAAACAAATCAGTGGAATAGTTCAGCCTCCTTATTGTGCTGTAGAAATCAACTTATTCCACCAAAAAAAACAATAAAAGACAGACAGTTTCAACGCGCGTTCACGCTACCAGCTTCCTTAAAGCGAGCGTAGTGCTTCCAGCCTTTTAAACTGCGGAATGAGTCCACGCAGGACTACCAATTCCGTCTTACAGGCGAGTCTATTTTACCCTTTCGGGGAGCTACCAATCATTCTTAGACGAGCTCAATATTTATTTTACTGCTTCCAACCCTCTTAGGGCGAGCTGACTACCAGTCCTCAGGACGAGCTTAATGCTTCCAGTCTGTCTTGGACGAGTCTTAAGTTTTGTTTTCGTTTTTGCGCAAACCTTTATTATCTCAAAGTGGTCTGTCCTACCTTGGCGCTGGTTTCTTCAGATGCACCTGATCAGCCCCCGACGGTGCGGACCGCTTGTAAAACGTTGCAACGTGGGCTTCTCGTACCGACGGGACCTGGTGAGGTGCTTTCTGTGAGAGCTGCTTTAAATAGGCTGTCTCATCCGGCTTCGAAGGACCAAGAAATGTTAAGGGAAAATCTCCCAAATAGAAGGCTGCCAAAGTAAAACAGAGACACAGTGAGACAATATAAACAATCACATGTACATGGGGTGAACGTCTCTAACGAGAGTCACACAGTACACTTCTTTATTGCAGGTTATATAGGCATGTAGGTCGGAGGCAGTCTCCGCCTGTTCTCAGAATATAGATTGCTTAACAGACAAATGCATATCTTGTTAAAACATTCTGTTCATACTGTACTAAACGTCTGCTTAAGAGGAACTTGTCTTCATAGGCATTTCAGAAAGCATAGACAAGGCTTCATGTTTATCAGAGTGAATCGTCATTCAGAGTTTACACAATCACAAGCAAAGCATATTTGAATAATAAACAAAATCTTTTCACACAGGTTTTAACAGGCGTGTAAGCCACATATTATTATAACACCCTTTTATATTTGTATGATAAACACATGTCATTTAGTTGTGTTTGGTCTTTAACTTGTGCTCAGTTTCCACAATGAATTCATGATGGAAATCTCTAATAAACTATCAAAATAGACACTATTTCCCCCCCAACACACTCTGTTGGTGGCTGGTGCCCCCCTCCTCTGGGTGTGTACTGGCTAATGGCTGCTTGGTGGGGCCTGGCCCCCTGGCTCTGTCAGGCCCCTGCCTGGGTTTTTGTTTTTCAGGGCAGGTTTGGAGCAGATCCTCAGTGTTTTTTTTCTCTCCCTCTCCTTCTCTAAACTTCTTCACCAATTTCTTTCTTATTTTCTGTTCTGATTCTAATATCTCAAAATAAAAACTAATAAATTTCTAATAAAATATGACCATTATAGCAAAAGCAGTAATGATGCACTTGGGAAAATCACAACACATGTAAGAAGTAGAAAGTTCAGATATGTGTTTAAAATTGTAGGGAGTAAAACGTAGTTAGAAAAAAAACTACTCAGGTAAAGTACAGATACCTTAAAATTGTACTTAAGTACTTACTGCCCAACTCTGGAGAAGAGGAGAAGTTTTTATTCCTCACATTATGTAAATTAATTACACGGCTCTAGACTAACTTTTGTCATGGTTGCACTGGTGCGCCTTTTTGTCTTAGGCACACCCAGAGTTTTCAGTCACATTGATTAACACCGCAGTTTTATATGTTCACTTTTTTTTTTTAAATTGCTGCCCATACAGACAATATTGATTTGTAAATGATTAACTAACAATCTTGTGAACACAAAGTTCTTTATTTGCAGCACAGTTGTAAAAGACAGATAAGTTACTGAGAAAGTGCTTCTGCTTAAAGTGCTTTGGCACTCTTTGGCAATATTGTTATATATATGTTAAACTTGATCATCACATCGGCTCCTCTGACGACCTGTTTGCTGCTGAAAGGCAGTGGGGAGAGGGGACACTTGGGCAGTGCATTTATCGCAGCATATAATGTGTTTTCTGGGTTACAGCTGTGTATGATGTGTTTATCAGGCACAAACTAAGATTTACAAATGTGTGAAATCATTTGTGCCTCCAAACAAATGTGTGAATCCAAACTTGATTAAATATCATTTAAAGACACAAAAATCTTCCTGTGTCTGAAAATATTTGTTAGTTTGAGTCCGTGACAGAAAATTAAATATACCTGATAAACACCTGTGTACGTGTAGTTTTGCTTTCAGTGAGTCACATTTAGTGTGTGCAGCCAAACATGATGGCAGACTGCCACAGATCACTTCTGAGGAAAGAGGAGGTGTTCAGCTTCCTCATAGTTTCACACCTGCATGAAGCAGCCTCACCCTGACAGCTTCAAATCACTGTGTCAGCTGATCACTTCCTGTCCCGTGATTGGCTGAGCTTCAGGCCTTCTCTCAGTCAAACTGGAAACAGGGATTGAGACAGTGTGAGGGTTTGTGGAGTGCCACAGTGCTGTAATGAATACTGTAGTGGAAGAAGTTCTTTCACACTCTTCATCCTGGAGCTGCTTTATGTCCATGATCTGCATGGAAACACATCTATGGAGAGGAAATCCAGCTGCTGAGGGTCACATCTGCATCATTGTAGCTACAGTGGATGTTTCAGTGTCAGGACTGAAGGCGGAGCTTTGTGCGTGTCAGGGTGAGGCCGCAGCAGCCGCCTCCAATCGGAGCGCTCGGGCGTGAAACTAGGAGGAAAGCCGACGTCCTCCTCTTTCCTCAGAAGTGATCTGTGGCCGGCCGGACTTCATTCCACAGATGTGCTTTAACAAAGTGTGAAGCTGAACTCTGAGCTGTGACAGTGTGAGCAGTGTGAGAGTGTCAGTAGATGATCAGCAGAGGAAAGTGAGAGCTGCTGTGAGCTGATGTCCTGAAGGGCTTTTAAAGAGTCTCTGAGTTTGACAGGAACATGAAGATGTTTGTGGTGTTTGTGATCCTCCTGCACGGTAAGTACACCTTCCTCTCTCTGCTCTCATCATCATCTCTCTCTCTTTAATGTGTTGAAGTGCAGCAGGAGGAGATTTCCATCAAACACTGGATTCTGATTCAGATCAAACTAACAATCCAAAACAGCAACTTTCAAATCACTGGATTCTTCTTGGTGGCTTTCAGATGAGCTCATGTTACAATCAGCTGCTGTGTGTGTGTTGTTGTGTAGCTGAAGCTCTGACTCACGTTTCATATGTGACCAAAGGAAACTTGGTGCTGTGTGACACACTTTAGATTCTCTGCTGCTGCTTTGAACTCTTCAAACTAAAGAGCCAAACTGATGATTGACTGTGCAGCTCTGACATGGCACCAAATGTCCCTGTTATCAGCTGCTGGATGGACGTTATCAGAGCTTTTTAGTCCCACACGGATCACCAGGAGCTCCTCTGTCTGCAAACAGGCTCAGCAGCTCTGATCATTCATTGGAGTCAGCACAGAGTGTGGAGACATCTAGTGGTCGTGGAGAGAAGTGCATGTAACATGTGTGTGTTGTGTTAATCAGCATGAGTAGTTAGGGGGACGTGCCTCCCTGTGCCTGATGGGAGTCCTTGTAATTACCCAGCATGCTGTGCTGTGTGTTTCATTTCTAACACTGGTTTTACTGAAGAGCTTTCTGAGCTTCTTTCATTGATTCTGACCAACATACATGTTTGCTGTGGATCCACATCTGCTCTTACTGCTAATGTCATGAAGCTGTTTGAGTGGTGAGCAGTCAAAGAAGCAGGTCCTAACAGGGACATAGCAGGATATTCCTGCCTCTAAATGAGCTGTAACTGCACATATGAGCACAGCTGGTCTGCATGTAGTGAACACAAAGAGTCTGTGTGAGCTGAATTTACACCAGTCTGTTTGTGTTCCTGTTATTTTGGCACTTTGACAAACTCAAATGTATTTAAGCTTAAATGAAAGTGCACTTATAAAAATGCTGTAAAATCACAGTCCTGCTGATTTTCCTTTGGTGGACACCAAACATTTTTATCTGCAGGTGAAACTCTGCAGTGACCTGAGCGTGTGCTGTTCTCTGGCATCTCTCTGAATCATGTTGACATGCTTGATGTTCTTGTCTGTGGTCACGAGGATCTTATCTTCCATCCCTGCTTCTGTTTCCTGCTCACAAACCTGCATCCATCTCAGCGTCTAAACTCAAAGTCAGCAGCAGCTTCTTAGCTGTCTCTGCCCTCAGAGCCCTGATCTCAGGGACTCTTAGATCATTTCAGTATGTACATGGAAATCTGTCCTTGATGACATCGCCCCTTTGAAGGTGAAACATCAGAAATATAATGTCCTCCATGGCTCAGTGATACAGCAGAAATATAAAAACACAAAGCAGAAGAGCTGAGAGGAACTGGGGGAAAGATGAACAACCCCAGGATTTTATTCCAGGTAATAAGACCTCCTGGATTCTGTCTGAGCTCATCTTAGACCAACTTCAAACTTCCTGTTTTTATCTCAAACTTTGAAAAGTCTGCTGTTTCTCAGTTAATCCTTTACATGAGCAGCAGAAATATTTCTAGAAATCTCTCTGGTTTGTTCCCCACAACACAGAAACAGCTCTGATCTCTGCTGATTCTTCTGGATCTCAGTTCTGGATCTGATGTGGTCCACCATGATATCCTTCCTGATTTCTCTTCTCATTATCAGTCAGATCCTTTTCTGTGGTGAGGATCATCCTCAGCCTCCCTCTCATGTGGAGTTCATCAGGGCTCAGTTCTTAGCCCCATTTTATTCTCCGTCTCCTTCCATCAGCTCAGATGTAAATACTGTTATTTCCACTGTCATGTGGATGATACACAGCTGTATGTTGCACTGATGGCAGTAACACAGATGTTATCTGAATCTGATGCTGATCTGATGTTAAATAGATCAGATTCACAAACTTCCTTCACTGATTTCACATGTGAGCTCTTTAAGTTGCATTAAATCTTTAATTTGGAAAAAATCTTGAAAATCTGTCCTCCAACATCAGGACTTCCACTCAGAGCCTGTGTGTGACCTTTGACCCTGAGCTCTGTTTGGATACACAGATCTCAAAGGTCCTACAGTCATACTTTCTTCAGTTAATAACACAAAGGCTAATTTACAGCACTGAGCCCTGCTCATAGATGTAACTCTGTCTGTGAAGCTGGATTTAAGTACTTAAAGTGAAGTTTTATAAACATGTTTGGCGCCATCTTGTGTCTGTACGGGACGTGACATCATGTGTTTGGTTGGATGGGGCTAACTAACTTACATTAGTTTATGTTAGCTAACTAGTGACAGGATCATACCTGTTCCGGTATGATGGCGCCTGTGTTTGGCTCTGCCGCTGCCGGTTGCAGTTTGTCGTGCTCTACTACTGTTGTGTTGTTTTTTCCTGCTCTACTGTTCTCACTCAGTTTTAATGATGTATTTGCTGCCCTGGTGTATGATCGCCTGGCTTTGCTATTCCTCCGATCTTCTACGATGCCACACGATGTCTCGTCGTCCTCTGGCATTTTCCACCCTCCTCCATTAGCTGGATCCTCGTCAGGCGATTTCAGTGGTCCTTCTAGACCACGGAGAAGGAGAGGGAGAAGAGAAGGCTTTCAGGTGAAGCTCAGGCTTTACTGGCGGCGTGGCTTGGCTGGGAAGCGACGTCGAGCGTGCGTTGTCTCCTGTGCCCAGAAAAGCTCCATGGAGGGGGACTTGTTTTCCACGGCCCTGTTTGGATACGCTGGGCCCAGCTCTTTGAGACCTTGCCACCCCAGGAGGGTTTATCCAGACTCTTC
This sequence comes from Oreochromis niloticus, assembly GCF_001858045.2. Classification (NCBI taxonomy): domain Eukaryota; kingdom Metazoa; phylum Chordata; class Actinopteri; order Cichliformes; family Cichlidae; genus Oreochromis; species Oreochromis niloticus. Next base: position 76,657 of record NW_020327221.1, on the reverse strand, counting down.
TGCGGGCTGGCTTTTTCTTCCCTCGGTGAGTCGATTCTATTTACGTCCCTTAACTCGAGCCTCTGCAAATAATGAGGCTTCTAGCTCCCTGAATATGGCGCCTTTTAACGCTCGATCTCTCTCTAATAAATCATTCTTGTTGAATGATTTTATATTATCTAAAAAACTCGATTTTTTTATTCCTGACTGAGACCTGGCAGCGGGATGTAGACTACGCGTCACTTGTTGAACTCTGCCTGGATGGCTATACTTTCATTACCCAGCCTCGGTTGACTGGTCGGGGTGGTGGGCTTGCCGTGGCTTCCAGGACCGTTTCTCCTGCCGCTCCGTGAAAACTGGACTTTTTCGCTCATTTGAGCTGCAGCAGCTCAAAACTGGTAACAAGGATCCTTTCTACTGTGCTGTGGTGTATCGTCCACCTGGATATAACAGGTTATTTTTATCGGAGCCCAGCGACTTCTTATGAAGCTGTCTAGGGTGCTTATAGTTGGGGACTTTAACATTCACGTTGATGATGACTCCGACCCTTTCGCCAGAGATTTTATGAACATTATGGATTCTTTTCATTTGACTCAGCATGTGTCCGGTCCTACACACAGCAAAGGTCACACACTGGACCTTGTTTTTTCTCTCGGTTTGAATATTGATTTTATTTGCTCTGAGGACATTTTTATTTCTGATCACTATGTTATTGTTTTTAACTTGTCTTTTAATGAGCCTTTATCCCACCGCGGTCAAGTGAGCCGTCATTTGTGAGCCGCGGTCAAGCCAGCCGCTTCTTCTCCGCCGCATAAATTTCCTTGCGCTTTTACACCAGTCTTTACGGTATCGCCTTTTCGCTTTATATCCCGATTGAAAGCCTAGACCCGCGCGCACATGCACGCGCGCACACAAATTGCAATGGAACAGCCCAATACAACCATCGTGACAGTCTGGTTGCATATTCAAAAATTCATTAAAAATCATCCTTAGTAGTTGATGTCCAACTTTCAACACATCCCTCCTCTGGGACACCTACTGTACCTCTGTGCCAAGTTTCATCCAGATTCACTGTAATATTCCTCAGAAATTACAGGAGATTTATATTCAATGAATACAGTCAATACACTACAATTATGTAACTTTCAAAAATTCATTAAAAATCATCCTCAATAGTTGATGTCCAACTTTCAACAGATTCTTACTCTGGGACACCTACTGTACCTCTGTGCCAAGTTTCAGCCAGATTTACTGTAGAATTCCTCAGATATTAAAGCAAACTTGTATTCACTGCAATAAAGTCAATACAATAGAATTATGTCTATTTCAAAAATTCATTAAAAATCATCCTTAGTAGTTGATGTCCACCTTTCAACACATCCCTCCTCTGGGACACCTACTGTACCTGTGTGCCAAGTTTCAGCCAGATTCACTGTAATATTCCTCAGAAATTACAGGAAACTTGTATCCAATGCAATACAGTCAATACAGTAGGATTATGTCTATTTCAAAAAATCATTAAAAATCAGCCTGAATAGTTGATGTCCAACTTTCAACAGATTCTTTCTCTGGGACAACTACTGTACCTCTGGGCCAAGTTACATCTCAATCCGCTGTAATCTTTATCAAAAATTGAAAGAACAATTATTTTTCAAGGCTGGCTGTGTGCCTTTCAAAGTGACACTAAATAACAGAACTCAGGCGCATCAGGGAATAATCCAAAAAGCGGTTTTATTAAACAAAAACAACATACAAAATATCCCTAACCCATACTACATAACCTAAAAAGAAACATAGTGGAAACAAAGGGACACTTAGAAGCACAAGAAAACAATACTATACTGAAAGGGCAAGAGACACAGCCCAAACATAATCCACAACTAAAACGCCAAAAGAACAAGTCATCCCACATAGCAGACGGGTCCTACCTGGATCTGGTGTCAAGCCGGCACTGCTGGCTGATTTCTGGCATGGTAAGTGGTATGTCATCCAGATATGGGCCAGGCCTGGCGTAGATGGCACTGTTTATGTGATGGCATGCTATATCTGGCCTGATTGTGGTTCGCTGTATGTGGCCCAGGCTCATAGAAAACAGGTCTGGCCTGGATCCGGCATCAAGCTGGCACTTCTGACTGACTGGTGTCATGGCAGGGTGTATGTCAACCAGATGTGGGCCAGGTCTGGCAATGATGGCACTATTTATGTTCCTATTTTCCTGTTTTAGTTAGAAGATCCAAATGCCATGTTGCAATACTATACTGCTATGGTAGCCAACGTTTCAAATGCAGGTTTGTCAAGTTTGTGAGTGTACACTTTATCCAAAACATAGTGAGGGTTTACTCATGTTTACCACCTGGTAGCTGTAGCTCAGGAGGTAGGGCAGGTCACCTACTGATCGGAAGGTTAGTGGTTCACTGGCTCCTCCAGTCTGCGTGTCAAGAGTGTGAATGTAGTTAGGAAACACTCAGTTTAGAGAAAGTGTGTGATTGGGTGAATGTGACATGTTGTATAGAGCACTTTGAGTAATATGGGAGAGTAAAAAAGCGCTATATAAGAATCAGTCCATTCACTGTCTGAACAGAGTTTCGTCATGTTACTTTTGCACTATTATGTTCCAGCACATGTTGTTATTACATGGCTTGATTAAGGTACACATTAGGCTGACATCTGGGGCCAGAGCTGAAAGTGTTCTGGGTCAGTAGGGTGTCTGCAACTGGCCTTGTGCTGGCCGATGTGTGGGCCACTTTTGGTAAACCAGATCTGGGCCACCAAAGGGCCGTCATTCTTTGTGGTACACAGGCCATGTGTAAGCACATTGTGTACCAATTTTGCTATGTGGGAGGAATTATGTAAAAATAGAAACATCATAAAAATGAAAATGAACATGAAGTAAAATGTACTGAAAAGAACATCAGTATTGCCATCATTATTTGCTTGGAAAGTCTAAAGTTCCATGGCTTTGAACAGCCAGAGAACGCAATTCCCAGCTTAGAGTAACTAAAAGTAACTTCTTTTAACATTCTGTCATTCTGCTTCTATATCAAAAATCCACTAAAAATAGTCATTTGAAAAAACAATAATCACCATTTTTCATCAGTTTGGGTTCCTCTGTTTATAGCAATTTTTAGAATAGAATCGAATACCTTTGTCACTATACAGTTGTACAGTGAGATACAGAGCATCTCCTACTCATTGCAAACATGCTGGGGGGCTGGCTCTATCCGCCTTAGTGCAGCTGCCGTACCATACTGTGATGCAATAACTTAGCAGGCTCTCAATGGGCGAGTGGTGGAAGGTCAGCAGAGGATGTCTGGGATGATTGCATTAAAGGCTGAGCTGTAGTCCACGAAGAGCATTCTGACGTAGCTCTGCCGCTGTTCTAGGTGACTCAGCACCGAGTGGAGGGTGATGGCGTCTTCTGTGGATCTGTTTGCGCGCTATGCAAACTGGTGGGGGTCGAATTCTGGGGGGAGGTAATCCTTGGTGTGCTGAAGGACTAGTCTGTCAAAGCATTTCATGATTACCGGTGTGAGGGCCACAGGGCAATAATAGTTCAGGCTGGTGATGGGAGACTTCTTTGGCACTGGGATGATTGTGGCTGATTTTAGACAGGATGGGATGGCTGCTTCATCCAGTGAGAGGTTGAAGATTCTGGTGAAGATGAGGGTGAGCTGGTGGGCACATGCTCTTAGCACTTTACCACGTATTCTGTCTGGACCGGCCGCCTTCCTGGGGTTCACTGCTAGGAACACACATCTGACATGGTGCTCTGTTACAGTGAGTGGAGCAGTGCAGGAACCAGGTGAGGATGAGGATGGGAGCAGGGTTGAGGCAGATGAATGCTGCTGTTGTGGTGTTTCAAAGCGGGCGAAGAAGCTGTTTATTTCCTCTGCCAGCTCCACACTCAGGTTTTCTGTTTTCACAGTTCTGCCTCTGTGGTTTATGATGTCTTGCATTCCCTGCCACACCTCCCGTTTGTTGTTGCTGGACAGGTGGGACCCCTTTTCAGGTCAGTTCGAGCAGCCCTGTACAGAGCTCTGTCAACAGACCTAAAGTTGGCATCGTGGGCTTTGAGGAGTGAGCGGACCTCGCTGGTCATCCAGGGTTTTTGGTTTGGGAAAACCCGAATGCTTTTGTCCACAGTCACATTTGCAATACAGAACTTGATATAGTCCAGTACTGATCCTGTGAAAGTTTCTAATGCAATATATTATACTTTACCAATGTAACACTGCATGCCAAATCAATTTTGAAAATATCAGTGAATTTTGTATTGAAAAATGCAGGTTTGTTTCAGAATTTATTTTTATGTTATCAAAAATGTATTAAAAGTACAAGCATGAAAAAATACAAGAATGCAATAAAAAATATAACCAAACAAGCTTAATTTACAGTTTGAATTACAGAACATAATGAAAATATATAAATAACTACCTATTAATCCCCATATCCAAGTATCAAGAAGTGTAAAAACAAATTACATTCTTTCCTCAGTTTCTATTAATAATAGTTAAATTTACATGAAATTATTCAAAATTATATACATTATTCATAAGGTGACAAAGAATTCAGAAACAACACGGAGAATGTCTTGATGCATGCTCAATCATCCAGGTAATTAAATCCCTAAAGTTTGATTCTGTACATCTGGACGTAGTGTTTTCAATGGGAGAAAAGTTTCGTCACTCATCCAAGTGACTTCTGCGGTCTCAGTTGACTGCAGGTTTCCCCTATCTTATAATAATGGATTGCATTTATATAGCGCTTTTCGAGACCCTCAAAGCGCTTTACAATTCCACTATTCATTCACACACGGGTGGAGACAAGCTACAGTTGTAGCCACAGCTGCCCTGGGGCAGACTGACAGAAGCAAGGCTGCCATATTGTGCCATCGGCCCCTCTGGCCATCACCAGTAGGTGAAGTGTCTTGCCCAAGGACACAACGACCGAGACTGTGGGAGCCGGGGCTCGAACTGGCAACCTTCCAATTACAAGACGAACTGCCAACTCTTGAGCCATGATCGCCCTATAAACAGTACGTTGCATTTTCAGTCATTATGCAATGTACTGTTTAAAAGAACAAACTTTTTTTTGCCTTGACAACATACATTCATCTTCATTTCAAATAAGTAGTTATTTTTCACACAGAGAGCAATACCATTCTCCACCCTCTGCTGTCCAAAACTACTCTGTATTCATCTGGAGGCACTGTGTGTGAAACCACTTTAAATAGCTCTCATGCAGGAACAAAGCAATTGTATAAAATGAAGTGAGGGAATGGAGCTATAAATAGATTAATATAGAGATATGAAAATAAACTTATATATAGACATAGGAACACAAGTTTTAACATTAATGTTTCTGGGATATAATAAACAATATAAGCATACAGGTGTCTAAGCAAACATTAGGGAGCAAACTAAGGGAGGATTCAGGGTCACCTGGTCCAGCCCTAACTATATGCTTTAGCAAAAAGGAAAGTTTTAAGCCTAATCTTGAAAGTAGAGATAGTGTCTGTCTCCCGAATCCAAACTGGAAGCTGGTTCCACAGAAGAGGGGCCTGAAAACTGAAGGCTCTCCCTCCCGTTCTACTTTTAAATAATCTAGGAACAACAAGTAAGCCTGCAGTGCAAGAATGAAGTGCTCTAATAGGGTGATATGGTACTACAAGGTCATTAAGATAAGATGGGGCCTGATTATTTAAGACCTTGTATGTGAGGAGCAGGATTTTGAATTCAATTCTGGATTTAACAGGGAGCCAATGAACTGAAGCCATTATAGGAGAAATCTGCTCTCTCTTTCTAGTCCCTGTCAGGACTCTTGCTGCAGCATTTTGGATTAGCTGAAGACTTTTCAGGGAGTTTTTAGGACTTCCTGATAATAATGAATTACAGTAGTCCAGCCTGGAAGTAATAAATGCATGAACTAGTTTTTCACCATCACTCTGAGACAGGATATTTCTAATTTAAGAGATGTTGCACAAATGGAAGAAAGCAGTCTTACATGTTTGTTTAATATGTGCGTTGAAGGACATGTCCTGGTCAAAAATGACTCCAAGGTTCCTCACAGTGTTACTGGAGGCCAAGGTAATGCCATCCAGAGTAAGGATCTGGTCAGATACCATATTTCTAAGATTTTCAGGGCCGAGTACAATAACCTCAGTTTTATCTGAATTAAGAAGCAGAAAGTTAGCGGCCATCCAGGTCTTTATGTCTTTAAGACATTCCTGCAGTTTAACTAATTGGTGTGTGTTACCTGGCTTCATGGACAGATAGAGCTGCGTGTCATCTGCATAGCAGTGAAAATTTATGCTATGTCTTCTAATGATACTGCCTAAGGGAAGCATGTATAATGTAAACAGAATTGATCCTAGCACTGAACCCTGTGGAACACCATAATTGACCTTAGTGTGTGAAGAGGACTCTCCATTTACATGTACAAATTGGAGTCTATTAGATAGATATGATACAAACCACTGCAGCACAGTACCTGTAATACCTACAGCATGTTTTGCAGCCATCTTTTATGGTGTGGTCTGCTGGGGCGGCAGCATCTCTGCTGGGGACAGGAAGAGACTGAACAGGCTGATCTGCAGGGCCAGCTCTGTTCTAGGATGCCCTCTGGACCCAGTGGAGGTGGTGAGTGACAGGAGAATGGTGGCTAAGCTTTCATCCCTCCCACCCCATGCAGGAAACTCTAACAGCACTGAACAGCTCCTTCAGTGGCAGGCTGCGGCACCCACAGTGTGGGACAGAGAGATTTTGCAGGTCTTTCCTCCCTACTGCTGTCAGACTCCACAACAAAGACTTCAACTAATCAAACACACACAAACGAGTTATCTGCTTTAGGCTACGTGTTTGAGAATTATACCACGGGGTCAAGTACTTCTGATTTGAGGCCTTATTTTTCACAGGAGCTACAGTATCCAGTGTCATATGTGGTGAAGAGGCAAAATCAATTCACCTATATATTGTGTATTGGGCCTTAATTAAGTGTTCCCTGGTGTTTCCAAGTTGCAGTGTGTGTTACTACCAGTAAGTTTGGTAGTTCATGAAATAGAAGAGCTTCTGTTCCTGCAATATTGAATGTTGTTTTAAAAGGTGTCCAAAAACAGAAAATAAAGTATTTCAAAAGACAAGGAGTATGTCACAATGAATATATAATTTGAATTTATACAATTTAATTAATTCCGGTGTTAGGAGTAAAATGTTATGTATTTAGCACCAAATCACAACAGCAGTCGCCTAAAGGCACTTTATGTTGCTGGGTAAAAACACAACAATAATACAAAGAAAACCCCAACAATTTAATTACCCCATATGAGCTAACATTTAGTGAGAGTGGGAAGGAAAAACTCCATTTGAAGAGATAGAAACATCTGGCAGAAACAGGCTCAAGGAGAGACAGCTATCTACTATGACTGGCTGAGGTTGATGAAAAGGAGACAGGACAACATATACACTGTGCAAGAGAGCAAGAGATACATACTAACTAATGATTAAATGCAGAGAGGTGTATAAACACAGATCGAGCAAAGAAGGAAAAAATTCATACATCACAGGAAACCCGCAAGAGCCTAGGCTTATTGCAGCACAAATAAGGGAAGATTCAGGGTCACCTGATCCACTCTAACTGTATTATTTGTCAAAACTGAGGGTTTTAATGCTAATAACAAGAGCAGAGATGGGTGTTTGTCTTCTGAATTAATATAGAATAGAATAGAATAGAATAGAATTCAACTTTATTGTCATTGCACATGTCACAGGTACAAGGCAACGAAATGCAGTTTGCATCCATCCAGAAGTGCTTTAGTGATATGGATATATTACAATATATATTAGCAATAGTATAGATGTGTAAGTATATTACAGAAATGGGTCTATTATGGTATGTTATAATGTACACGGTATGAAGTATGTTATGAATATGCTATAACTATAAGTATGTACAGGCTGTAGTGAGTACAAGCTATGTACAGGATATGAAAAGGGTATAAATATGAAAAACTATACAGAATATGAAATAAAAAAACTACAGAAATATGAGATATACAGCTATACAGAAATGTGAACTATGCAGGTTATAAACAGTTGTAGAATTAAAAATTATCGTATTGTACAGAATGATGTGAGCTGCATCCACAGAAGAGAGGCCTGAGAGATCAAGACTCTGATTCCTGTTCAACCTTAAAATTTTATAGGAACCACAAGTACACCTAATATTCCAAAATTAAAATCTGGATTTCACAGCGAGTCAGTGAAGACAAGCAAATATGGTTGAAATATGCTGTCTCTTTATAGTCCCTGTCATGACTCTCTCAGCAACACTTTTGATCCATCAATATTAAACAATTATTGATGCAGCGGATTGAGATGAAACTTGGCACAGAGGTACAGTAGGTGTCCCAGAGTAAGAATCTGTTGAAAGTTGGACATCAACTATTCAGGATGATTTTTAATGAATTTTTGAAATTGAAATAATTCCATTGTATTGACTGTATTGCATTGAATACAAGTTTGCTTTAATATCTGAGGAATTCTACAGTGAATCTGGATGAAACTTGGCACAGAGGTACAGTAGGTGTCCCAGAGGAGGGATGTGTTGAAAGTTGGACATCAACTACTAAGGATGATTTTTAATGAATTTTTGAATATGCAACCAGACTGTCACGATGGTTGTATTGGGCTGTTCCATTGCAATTTGTGTGCGCGCGTGCACGTGTGAGTGTGCGCGCGGGTCTAGGCTTTCAATCGGGATATAAAGCGAAAAGGCGATACCGTAAAGACTGGTGTAAAAGCGCAAGGAAATTTATGCGGCAGAGAAGAAGCGGCTGGCTTGACCGCGGCTCACAAATGACGGCTCACTTGACCGCGGTTTTATCCCCCGTCAGACGGATGGTTAGCTCTCGCATCTTAAACTCCTCCACAGCGGAGAAATTTGTGGATGCTTTTAACTTACAGCTATCTCCTCAAAATGGTGTTGATTTCTCAACCAGTTTTTTTAATAATTACTGCCTTTCTATTTTAGATTAAATCTGTCCGGTTAAGACGAGGAGTGTTTCTGCCTCTAAATCTCCTCCTTGGCTAAATGACAGTATTCGAGGGCTGCCCATTTCTCACACTTGGTTACAAAGAGCAGAGGCAATCCTAAGGTGCTATTCAACACCATTAGTGACATTGTTACTCCTGCTCTGCCTGCGGCCCCTATTTTTTCTAACGAGGACTGTGACAGTTTTCTCTCTTTTCTGCTTGCAAAAATTCATAACGTGAGAATGAGTTTTACATACTCAGCACCTGTTTTCTCGATCTCTACCCCATCCCGGCCCATTATCTTGGATACTTTCTCTCCTGTTTCACTACCTGAGCTAGTGAAATTAGTGAATTCAGTAAAAGCATCTTCCTGTTCACTTGACATTATACCTGCATCATTATTCAAAAATGTCTTCCAGTCTATTGGCCCATGTGTGCTCACTTTAATCAACTCTTCACTGGCATCTGGTATAGTTCCGGTTTATTTTAAAAACGCTGCTATTCTCCCACTTTTAAAAAAACCGTCAGCTAGACCCCTCTCTTTGGAGCAGCTACAGACCTATCTCTAAATTACCGTTAATCAATAAGCTTCTAGAAAAGGTTGTGGCTAAGCAGCTTATGGCAGCTGTAGATAAACATGGCATTTACGATAAGTTTCAGTCCGGTTTTCGTCAATTTCACTCCACGGAAACAGCTCTTCTTAGGGTCTCAAGTGATATCTTGATGGATAATGATGCAGGAAAATGCTCTGTTCTACTCATGTTGGACCTCACATCAGCTTTCAACACAGTTGACCATCACATCCTCATTGAAAGGCAGAAAAATTGGGTTGGTGTATCTGGAACTGCATTAGAGTGGTTCTCCTCTTATCTCCATCACCGATCCTTTTCTGTGGCAGTCTCCGATTTTAGGTCATCCTCTACCTCCCTTACTTATGGTGCCCCTCAAGGGTCAGTTTTGGGGCCTTTATTGTTTTTAATTTATCTTCTCCCCCTCCAGCATATAATGGGCTCTTTTGGGGATATTTCTTATCATTGTTATACTGATGATATTCAGTTGTACGTTTCTTTTATGCCCGAAGATTTATCGAAGCTTCAGCGTCTGAATGACTGCTTAGATTTGATCAAACGTTGGATGGCTGCAAATTTCCTCCAACTCAACGAGGGGAAAACCGAAGTCCTCGTATGCGCCCCTGATAGATTTTTATCGCAGATAGTGAAAGCCCTTGGTCCTCTCTCACTCTGTGTTAAATCCTCTGACAGGAATTTAGGTGTCACCTTTGACTTGAGTCTCACATTGGATGGGCATGTCAAATCTCTGGTTCGGTCTTGTTTTTATCATTTAAGAAATGTGGCTAAGTTAAGCCCGATTTTATCTCGCTCTGAACTGGAGATTGCTATACATGCATTTATTTCGTCACGCTTGGATTATTGTAATTCGCTGTTTATGTGTCTAAGCAAAGGTTCTCTGGATCGTCTGCAGGTTGTGCAAAACGCTGCAGCTAGGCTTTTGACAAAATCCTCCAAGTACTCACACGTGACACCGTTGTTATCTCAGTTACACTGGCTTCCTGTTAAATTTAGAGTTGATTTTAAGATCCTGGTCTTGACCTACAGAGCTGTGCACGGACTGGCACCTGCCTACATCTTTGATCTGCTACAGCCTCATGTCCCTAGCAGGTCTCTGAGGTCATCTCATCAGGGCTTACTTGCTATGAAAAATACTAAGAGGACTAAGGGTGATAGAGCTTTTGCCAGTGTGGCCCCGAGACTGTGGGACTCTCTCCCCCAAACATTAAGAACTGCGGACTCAGTAGCTGTTTTTAAAAAACGACTCAAAACTCACCTTTTTAAAACTGCTTTTGGTTAATTTTTTGTCTGTTTTATTTTCTCTTTTTAAATCTTTTGATGACTCTCTTATGTGCAGCACTTTGTGATTCTGTCTTTAAAGGTGCTATATAAATAAAAAACTTATTTATTTATTATTTAAAATAAGGACACTGAAACTCTGAATCCGTTTAATGGGATCAATGAGAGCCTGTGTGAGACAGGTGATTCCCCGGAAACTGATTTTTCCTCCTCTGGCAGAGCGGCGCAATCAGCTGATGCAGTCTGTGCTGTTTTATGCGGTAAATAATCTTTCTCTTCCCAAACACATGCAGACAGTTTACAACATCACAGCTTACTACGTGCAAATCACAGCACAAATATAACTGTGTAGGTCGATGTGTGCGAAGGAAAGAAAAACATGGAGGCTCAGAGGAAGAGATGGCACACTTTCTGGAGACCTGTTGTTTTTTCCTCCATCACCTCACTGACCGGATTACTTCATATTCGAAGTGAGGAAAAGTGAAGCCCAAACGTAAGTGAAGGAGACTGTAACGAGGAGATTTATTTCCTCTGCTGACATGCTGTTGGATGTCATGGTTTCCAATCGTCTTTGGTAGGAAGCTGTTATGTATTTGCTGTGATGTGCATGTATTAACCTGTGGTGTTGGTGACGGAGATCATATTTGATCCCATAAAATACCGCTGATTGCACATCTTGGTCCACCTGACCTGGTGAGGAAAACCTGGAGTGACGGTCTGCTGGATCCAACAGGCTCTCCTGCTCACAGTCCTCATTTATAAAGTGTTTTATACAGAAAGAGCAGCGAACAGCCTCTTACTGCTAAACAGACAGTAAAGTGGACAGTTTATCCTGGTTTAACACAAACTCATTGTTGCAGCACTAAAGTGATCCCATTAAACTGATTCAGAGTTTCAGTGTCCTTATTTTCCTCTGAGTTATTGATCCAGTCACTAGTTAGCTAACATAAACTAATGTAAGTCTATCAGCCCCAACCAACCAACCACATGAAGTCACGTCCCGTACAGACAAAAGATGGCGCCAAACATGTTTATAAAACTTCACTTTAAGCTCTTATTTCTTAAATCCAGCTTCACAGACAGAGTTACATCTATGAGCAGGGCTCAGTGCTGTAAATGAGTCTTTATCTGTGTCAGGTTTCATGTGCCCCTTAAGAAATAAAACAAATATCTCACATTTTTATAAGAAACAGGCTTGAAAAAGTCCTCCAACATCTCATCATGTTTGGACTGTTGTAATTCTCTCTACTCAGCTCTCAGCCAAGTGTCCTCCACCATCCACAGTTAACCTGACAGATTTTTAATAAACTGAAAGAGACGAGTCCTCATCCCTCCATCCTCACAGCACAGGCAGCCTGTTAGATACAGACCTGACTTTAAACTTGTATTCATCACTTTTAAAGCCTCACATCAGCTCGTTCCTCCACTTCCTCTAAACTTCCTGCCTCTTCCTTTTTTATCTGTGAGTTGTTAAAATGTTGAATGTTTCTGTCGTTCTGTCTCCTGGTTTCTGTAAATGTGTCTAAACTTGATCTTTACCTCAAAGTGACTCATGGAGTCTCTGTCTGTGTGTCCTCAGTTTCCCAGCATGCCTCAGCTGTGGAGTCGTATGAGGGGGACTCGTTCATCCTGCTGCCCTGTCAGTTTAACACTTTTAGATTTGATGACCCCACAGTGGTGTGGAGTCGCCTCGACCTCAGTCCTCCAACCGTCCACCAGCGTCAGCTTCAAGGAGACGAACTGAAAGATCAAAACCAGCGTTACAGCGGCCGAACATCCATGAAGACTGACGCTCTGCAAGCTGGAGACCTCAGCCTGACCCTGACCAACCTCCAACTGTCTGACAGCGCCACCTACACCTGCTCAGTTATAAACTTTATAGGTGAACTGAGTCGGAGTGATGTACAGCTGCAGGTCAAAGGTCAGCAACAAACACCTGCTGTAGATACATCTGACATCAGTCAGATAAAACTTTATTATTTTAACACTGTCAGAATAACCATGTTGGCTCTTTGATTGATATATAGGCCTATTCATTAAATTCATTCAGTCAGAGGTCAAAGGTCAATGTTGTTCTTCGTGTTTCTCCACAGAACGGTTTCCATCCTGGGCCAAAGCTCTCCTGGTTCTCCTGGTTCTTCTTGTGGTTTCTGGAGGTCTTTTATTTCATTTCCGGCAGTACTTCATGTCAGGTGAGTGTCTCCTACTACACTACCCATAATGCCGATGGTTAGCAGGTGTCCTCTGGTGGCTCCTTGACTGTGGCTCACACAAACTTGTTCCAGAAGCTGAAAGAGTTGAGAGTTACAAACAGCTGATACAGAGAGCTGAAGAGAAACTTCCAGGTTTGTTCCAGAAGTCAGAAAACCTCCTTCAGACTCAGTCATTGATCAGTGAAACAGCTCCACAACATGACTTTACTAAACAGTGTGTGTGCTTCACTGCATTGATCTGACACAGAGGCTGCATGTGGACAAGCTGTTCTTTCATTATCTGCAATTTATCCAGACCAGCAGAAGTTACAACAAATGACAAGTAAAGAAACACAAACATGTGAAGTAACAGATCATAACAAGAGTGTCACACTGACTATAAGAGCTGTTCTCTCACTTCTTAAAAAAGGACTTAAACCAGCCCAAACAGGGATTTATAGATAAAAACCAAACAAACAGGAAAATCTACAGATATACAAAGATGGACATTTAGCAGCAGCGCACACAGAACAGTGATGTACACAATTTCCACAGCCAGCAATCAAACATAAAGCACAACGATGGACAGTATCCAACCTGTGTAGCTACAGGATGGGTGCAGATCACTGTGATCCAATAAACATAAACAGTTACAGAGATTAAGTTTTTCCTCACTTGGAGAAGAAACAATATTTATGCCCAAAATTTAAATTTTCAAGTTTCATCTTGGACACGATCCTTTCAATGTGAGCTTTAAATGACAAATTCTGATCTATAATGATACTTAGATACTTATAAGATGTGACCACTTCAGTTTCAGCCCTTTGAATGGGTTTGTTCTCAGGAGACGTAGAAAACAACTCTTTGCTGTTTGAGAATAACATGAACTTGGATTTCTCTGCATTTAACACCAACTTAAGTTAAATGGGACTGAAAAACATCAAAGACTTCAGAAATTCACAGGTTTGTTTTACTGAAGGAGACGAACAATCTGTCATCTGCATAAAGATGAAGTTTATTTATTTATAGAGAAAAGAACAGCGGTCCTAATATAAAACAACGTGGACACACTGAGTTGTAGCTGATGAGTTAAAAACAAACTCACAGCATTTACAGAGAGACCAACATTGTTTAATCTGTTTACTAAAATGACAACTGTGTGAAAAACCTTCAATAAGCCAAAACAAAGAGCAGCTCATCAATGATGTCGTTCAGCACTTCAACAGCAGCAGTTATTGGGCTGTTTTCTGAATCCTGACTGATGCTGGGAAAGAGTTTAATTTTTGTACAGAACATTTTTTAGTTGTTCACTAATAAGCTTTTTGTAAACGTTGACTAAACACACAATTCAGATTCAGGCCTGTAGTTATGAACATCTGAAGGATCGTCTCTTTTCAAAGGGAGAACATGGACAGGTTTCCATATTTCAGAGATCTCACTGTTCAAATGCTGAAATAAAAAATATAAGTTAGCAGTTCTGCTGTAACATCTTATTAAGAAAATAAGGATCAAGTTGATCTAGTCCTGCAGATTTATTTGGATCCAACAGATTTAAGGTCCTGTGGACCTCCAGGACACTCAGAGGAGAAAAGCTGAAGGCCTGAAGCACAGACTGAGTTTGAGTGGTTACAGAGAGCCTCCTGTTCATTAAGATCAGATGTAAAGATTCAAATAAAGACCCTGAAGAAACAAAATGTATAAAGCAGTTTAAAATGTCACATTTTTCAGTAAAGTACATCAGTCTTTTCAAACAAAAGCAGCCATCTTGGTGGATATATCCTCATAGTAAGATTTTATTATTATCCTAATTTGTTTTTGGATCATTCAGATGTTTAGTGGTTTTTGAGTGGTAGAAAAAAAGGGTCTAAAAATCAATCAGTCTGCCTCAGATTTAGTTTCTCTGGTCTGAGCCCAGACAGCATCTCTTTGTTTAAGGAGGCTGGACAGCTGAGGAGAAACCCCAGCATTGTTTCTGTGGTTTACTCTAAATTTATTGATGGACACATGTTTATTATCAAAACATCATTAAAGTATTTCCATCCTCATCAGTAAAGAGGTGGATTCTGTTCCAGCTGTCTGACTGCAGCGATTACACAGTGGACACTGATATCATTTGAAAAAACACCACGTGTTAATAAAACTGTATCAATAGGATTTGTTTTTATATACAGTCCAGGATCCATGGGATGAATTTAGAAGCAGGTCATCCAGGTTTTTATGTCTTTAAATCCTGTAACTGATTTAATTGGTGTTAATGATAAAAATCAAATGTGCATCATCTGCATGGTAATGATACAAATCTATGAATAATTTTTGTGTCTGAAGGAAACTCATCATGTACACAAACAAACTGGAATCTATCAGATATGATTCAAACCACTGCAGTGAATTTCCATTAATAACTCTGATGTGTTCTAGTGTTTGTAGTAAAATGTTGTGTCTACACTGAGGTCCAACAGGACAAGCACAGGAATAACTCCTCTGTAACAGGTCATAAGGAGAACATTAGTAACCTTCACTACAGCTCATGTTGTGCTTTGTTGTCCTCTCAGTCCCCTGGGTGGGGGTGGATTCAGGGGTGGAGTCTGTCCAGCTGATCTGCAAAACCACAGTTTGTCTGTCTAAAGATGCTAAAGTGGAGTGGAAGGACAGAAACAACAGGAAGGTCCACGTGTATGAGAACGGCTCTGACCAGCCTGAAGAACAACATGAGGATTACAAAGCCCGAACGAAGATGAAGAGGAAGGTCCTGGAACCTGGAGACCTCAGTCTGACCCTGAAACACCCCACAGATGGAGACAACAGGACCTACACCTGCACCGTCTACAGCAGGGAGGGAAACATCCTGATGGAGAAACAAGTGGAGCTGAAAGTCAGAGGTCAGTGCTGTAGATACAGGTCAAAGGTCAGAGGTCAGACTCATGATGGTGGTTCAGTCTCAGTGGCTCCATCCAATAATGTTACAGTGTCAGCATGTCTGATGTTTGTGGCTGTTTTGGTTTTTATTTGATTTCCAGCCAAATGTAAAAGCTTCAGCAGATGAACTGTAGGAGCAAAGTTCATGTGTGAGACTTCATCTGAAAGGTAACATCTTCTAGTTTCTGAACATGTGTTTGTTTAGCATGTGGCTAAAACACAGGCTAAGCTAAGTCAGTTCAAATCTCAGTATAAACCTTCTTTGGTCCTCATCTATAATCAGTCATATCTGAGTCACAATAACTAGAAGATGATTTCTAGCAGAGCTGTGAAAATCTCCACATCCTTTCTCCATGTTATCATCCAAAGCTGTGTGAAGTTTCAGAGCTCTGCAGCTAACAGAGACTTTCAGTTTGCTGCTCTCTTCCTCTGACAGCTCCATTCTTAGGGAGCGTTAGTTCTCTGTTTCACTTTATTCCACTTATTCAGTCTGATGTTCTCTGATCTGTTTCTCTTGTTTAGTGTCTTAAATGCTGCCAGTGCCTCTCTTTGCTTTAACCAACCTTTCTCTTTATTTCTGAGCTTTTTAAGGACTTTAACTGATGCATCAACCTTTGAAAATGGAAAGAAATCAGTCAGATTCATGGCTGCATCAAAGTGTCACATGTAGTTCTCCCACATCAGCTGGATTATATCTATAGCAGCAAACAGCAGCTGATCCACAAATCTGTGTCTGTGTTAATAAAGTTGGATCAGTTCAAATAGTTTGTTGCTCTGCACTTGAAAGCAGCAGTTTTTCTAATGCACCACCTTCATGTTTCCTTCATATTTGAATCCCCCTGTAGATACTGACAGGTAACCATGTCACACAGAGCTCAAGCCTTTGAATCCAGCAGCTGATCACACTGACTTTCTATCTAACAGTGAGCTCCCAGTGAAGCAGCCTGTTAGAGTCAACACAAATGTTTCCATGTTGTGCTTTGTTGTCCTCTCAGTCCCCCAGGTGGAGGTGGATTCAGGGGTGGAGTCTGTCCAGCTGCCCTTCAAAACCACACTTCACCTGCCTGTAGACGTTAAAGTGGAATGGAATGACATCATTTACAGGAAGTTGCACGTGTATGAGAACGGCTCTGACCAGCCTGAAGAACAGCACCAGGTTTACAGAGACCGAACGAAGATGAATGAAGACCTGCTGAAAACTGGAGACCTCAGTCTGACCCTGAAATACCCCACAAATGGAGACAACTACACCTACACCTGCACCGTCTACAGCAGGGAGCGAAACATCCTGTTGAAGAGAAAGGTGGAGCTGAAAGTCCGAGGTCAGTGCTGTAGATACAGGTCAAAGGTCAGAGGTCATGTAGGAGTTTAGGGGGTCATGTAGGGGGGGCGGTATGAATAAATGAGAGAATGCTGGGACAATACTTGCATAATGGACAGGATTTTGACGGGGTTCCCACACAAATTCAAAGCAGAAGATGAAGCATTGCCAAATGTGACTGATGTCATCACCACAATCATCTACATCAAAACGCAAAGATTTTTTCTCCACTGTGCGACGAAATGGGCTTCGACCACACAGCCTCTCTGTATCACGAGTCCCGATGGCTGTCATGTGGGATGGTGCTGTCCAGGGTCTTTGAACTGTGAGTTTAGATCTGCATCTTTTTGAAGCACGATGGCAGTGACTTTACAAACAAATTTATCTCTAACAACTTTCATGAAATTGGCATACCTCAGTGACATGTTCCTGAAACTCTGTGAACTGAATTTGAAGATGCAGGGCACAAACACTCACCTTTTAAATCTGGCAGTTAAAGTCACATCATTTGATAGAAAACTTGGGATGTGGCAGCAGCAAGTGAAAGATGGTAATGTGGACGTATTTGAGAATTTGAAATCATTCACTGACAACAACAAGCTGCAGAACACAGTTATCTCATGCATGAAAAAACACGTCTGTCCTTCAGAAACATTTCCAGAGATATTGCCTGGTGCAAGATTCCGAAGAATATGACTGGATCTGTGACCCCTTCAGTGCAACACCCCCTGCCAATTTAGGCACATCCGAGGAGGAAATGTTCATTGATCTCACCTCTGATTCAACAAAGAGGATGCCATTTAATTCAAAGACCCTGGACACATTTTGGATTGGACTCGACAAAGATTACCCACTGCTGTTTAAGAGAGTTCTGGGCATCCTTCTTCCTTTTGCCACATTCTATTTATCCGAGGTAGGCTTTTCTGCTGTGGCTTCAAGCAAGACCAAATACAGATCTATGCTGTGTGGCAGTCTCAAAACTGCTACCTAGTTTTGAGAAGATCTGCAGCAGCAGGCAGGCTCACACCAGTTAATGAAAAGATGTTAGGATTACATTTGTTATTTTTGAACAACAAACCTTTAATTTTCTATTTTTCTTCTCAGGGAGTAGTTCATGTTTTTAAACCCATTTTGCAAAGAGAGGCATTTTTTGAAAAATGTATTGATAGCAAAGTTGAATATTCTTACACAGGAAATAAAACCCAAGTGCATGTGAAATAATTACAGCAGGAAGGTCCTGAATTCAATTCCACCATCAGGCAGGGGTCTTTCTGTGTGGAGTTTACATGTTCTCCCCGTGTTTGTGTGGGTTCCCTCTGGGAACTCCAGCTTCCTGCCACAGTCCAAAGACATGCACTTAGTGGGGTTAGGTTAATTGGAAACTGTAAAATTGTCCATAAGTGTGAATGTGAGTGCGAATGGTTGTCTATGTCTATGTGTTAGCCCTGCGACAGATTGGCAACCTGTCAAGGGTATACCCTGCCTCTTGCCATAAGACAGCTGGGATAGGCTCTAGCTCTCCCTGCAACCCCGAAAAGGATAAGCATAACTCGAAATTTTGAGTCATTTTCTCAAAATTTCAAGGTAGTAAGTCAAAAATTTCGAGAGAAGTAACTTGAAATTTCGATTTAGCATTGCCAATCAGTATCTACATGAATGAGATCATTTTCTTGTTACCCGGAAGAATATGGCGCAGAAGAATGCACACTCAAAACCGAATTGCAACAAATTGGCACTTTCGAGAGTACGTTTGCTGATAGCAACGCCATGTGATTCAGCTAATAACACAAGGATTTCATCATTTGTGAAGCCAAACTGAAAATATTCAGCAATTTCTGCATTCTTGACTGGCTATAATACTGGTGGCTTAGATGTAGCGCTTGTAGCTGAGGGCTTCAGCTTCTGGGTAACAAGGAAACTACATCATTCACATAGATTTCTGACTGGCAGCACTAACTCGAAATTTCGAGTTATGGAGACTTGTTTTTTGGGGGGGTTTATGTCGGAAATGGGCTTCCATACCTCTTCACACTGACCACTTTCTATCTAACAGTGAGCTCCCAGTGAAGCAGCAGCATTCAGCCTGTTAGAGTCAACACAAATGTCTCCATCCAAGCTCATGTTGTGCTTTGTTGTTCTCTCAGTCCCCCAGGTGGAGGTGGATTCAGGGGTGGAGTCTGTCCAACTGCCCTTCAAAACCACACTTCACCTGCCTGAAGATGCTAAAGTAGAGTGGAAGGACAATTTCACGATCCTCAGTACACTAAACAACAGGAAGGTCCACGTGTATGAGAACGGCTCTGACCAGCCTGAAGAACAGCACCGGGTTTACAGAGACCGAACGAAGATGAATGAAGACCTGCTGAAAACTGGAGACCTCAGTCTGACCCTGAAATACCCCACAGATGGAGACAACTGGACCTACACCTGCACCGTCTACAGCAGGGAGGAAAACATCCTGCTGAAGAGAAAAGTGGAGCTGAAAGTCAGAGGTCAGTGCTGTAGATACAGGTCAAAGGTCAGAGGTCATGTAGGAGTTTATTCTCTAAAAGCCTTTAGTTTGAATCTATTTTCTTTTCATTCAAATAATATAAATTCTTTGATTTTTTTTTTTTTCTCTTAAAGCCAAAAATGTCAGGCGGAGCAACTGTGTGTTTAAATGAACAGAATAAGAGGACCATTAAAAATGATCTTAACTTCAAAATAAAAGCCTCTGGCATGATTTGAGTTTGGATCAAATCAATAGTTTTGTTAGTTTAGTCCAAATCAATGTAAATGTATAAATATCAATAGTTTTAAAGCTGCTGAGATCATTCAAACACTTTGATCCAATCATTTGGATGTTGTCAAATGTTAGGGTGGAGCAGCCATAAATATGAGGCTTTTATTGTGAAGTGAAAGAGTAATAAGAGTGAAAATGCTGAGTGTGATGATCCAGAGGAGCCCATGGGATCTTTGTGGCTGGATGAAAAGGTTTGTAGTAGGGCTGGATGGATTCAATCCACGATTCGATCCAATTCGATTTGAATCAGGGAAATTTTGCCTCAGACAGTCAGAAATATTATAATTCTGATCACTTATCAGTACATAACTATATTTTTATATCTTTAAAAAGAAAGCTGACACTTGCGAGACTTTATCAAAAGTGTAAGCATCACAGCAGATGTCTTTGTGTCAAAGTAACTGAGGAGAAAACACAGATAAACATGAAGCAGATTTTCCCGGCCTGGGTTTTATAGCAGAAATGCTTAAAAATAGGGCTGGGCCATATCATCCCGTTCACAGTAATACCGGTATAATGTTGGGCAACGATAAGAAAATGAAATATCGCGATAGAATATGGGTAAAACGCGCATGCGCAGTGCCTTTGTTTTCATACGCACATGGCGGAAAAAGCGTGATGGCAACGGAGAATGAGGAGGGCGAAAGTGGATCGTTGAATGAAACGGATGAACCAGAATTGGTTTGTAAAAATGCTGCAACTTCAGTGGTGTGGAACTGGTTTAGCTTTCGTCCGTCAGATACACAACAAAGCACTATTTTTGGTAGCGCATGCTAGCAGGCCGTCGTTATTACCATGTTGTTTGGAAAATACGGCACACTTAAAATCAATCCTTTGATTTTTCTGAAAATCGACAGTGCCCCTTATAATCCCGTGTGCCTTATGTATGAATTCTGGTTGTGTTTACTGACCTAAAAACGATTTTATGTGGTACACGGCGCTCGAAAATCTGTCAAATGTTTTAGTACGACTTTGCTAAGCTACGAACCCGCACCGCTTGATGGATTGTCGGAGCTTCATGGCTATCGTAGGCAGGAGCCTCGCGGAGTGATACGTACTGTGCTTCAACATAATATTACCGTATTGTGTGTGTATAACCTGTTTTTAAGTTTTGTGGATATTATACATGGTTATGCTGAGGATATGTCGGCCAGTTTCCACTGGAAATGCCTTTTGGTTAAACTGTCAGCAAGGAATTTGCACTGTTAAATATTTCATAGAACTCCTTATCAGTCCCCTCAGCTCTCTCTGCACACTTTTCAGCTCCTACTTGTCTCTAGATTTGAAGGCCCTCCTCTTTTGCTTGAGGACAGCTTTAATTTCTGGGTAATCCAAGGTTTCTTGTTGGAGAAACACCGTACAGTCCTGGTGGGTGCGGTGTTCTCCACAAAGAAGTTAATATAGTCCGTAACGCATGTCACCAGGCTGTCGATGTCCTCGCTCGCTTCTCTCTCTCTCCCGGCAGCTGTCAGAGCGGCTTTTTGAATGCAGTCGGCTGCTCCATGGTCCAATAAGCAGCTCACTACTCTTGATTAGGGGAAGGACCTACAGAGAGTCTTAAGACACAGTAAAGAGACAGAAACACAGCAGCTCACACAGACTTCTTATGGCCACAGGCCGCAACAATGCATAACACTTGATGGGAGGAGCCCAGCTCAAGTAAGCTCAGTTCAATGCTAGAGGAAGGGGATGATGGAGACATCTGCTAACATTTATACATACCCGAGAAAACAGTCACTATTCCTCTTCCTCGGCCTGATGTCCTGGGGCATTTACGATAATCACAGTCATGCGGTAAGAACTGTGAATTGACGCTGGACTCACCAACATGTACGCATATCTATGTCACAAAGAGGAAGTCAAAACAATTTGAGCTGAAGTTTGGAATCCGGTTTGTGCCCATGTGGATAAGGATGGTGTCGGCCTCCGGACGGGATCGTATTCTGCCAGGAAACTTGTCTAAAATGTCCCAGAGCGTCGGGCCGGGAAAAGACAGAGCGTACGCCTCCTTTATTGTGAAATTCCTCACCATGGTAACTGAACACATCAGCTGGTCTGCAGCAGGTTATGTTCAGAGTTTGAGGCTCAAATTGGCTCAAAGTGTCCCATTTTCACTGATTGTTTCCCGACGACATGCTTCAAGTGTGATATGGATCCTCTGCTGAAGGAATCTGCTTTCTATCCACAACCTGTTGATCCGTATCTGACTAACAGCAGCGCAGGAAGCCCTGCAGTTATAGAGAAACTGTCTGAGTCGCATTGTTGCTGCAATTTACCTGCAACTGCTGATGAAGAAAAAGTCTCAATGTGTTTGTGTTTGGTCCTAATCTGCTGCCAAGTCTGTTTGACACTGCTGGATTTCCAGCTGATAGATGACAGATTAGAAACTGATCAGTCTATTGATCACACAATATTCCATCAATAGAATTGATTTGACTTTGATTTGTGTAACAAAGTGATTTCCACGTCTCCTTCATGATGTGACAGTGTCAGAGCTGAATGCACTTGTAGAGTATCATGTTTTTATGGCTCACATTTAAAGTGTTCCAGCTCTAATGTACAGCTGTCATATTAGAAATAGAAGCAGCTCTGATTTTAGTGCTCAAATAAATCTATGAAGTGATGAATTCACACATGAACAGTTTTCTGCAGCGTTCCTCTCGGCCTTATTTGCAGCTCCACTCTTGTTTTTGCTCTAATAATTATTTCTCTCCATGAGCTGTTTCTCTGCCTGAAGGAGGCGCCACTCCATCGCTTCATTTAGTGCAGAACAAGAGTCACATGATGCTGCTCTGTCAACACCAATCACACTTTGTACAGCTCATGTTGTGTTTGTTGTCCTCTCAGTCTGTCAGGTGGAGGTGGAGGAGGGGGCGGAGTCTGTCCAGCTGCCCTTCAGAACCACACAAAACCTGCCTGAAAATGTTAGAGTGAGATGGGAGCGCATTGAACCTCAATACAACATGGTCCACATGTATGAGAACGGCTCTGACCAGCCTGAAAAACAGCACCAGGATTACAGAGACCGAACGAAGATGAATGAATACCTGCTGAAAACTGGAGACCTCAGTCTGACCCTGAAATACCCCACAGAGAGAGACAGTGGGAGATACAGCTGTGGACTCTGGAGGAACGTGTTGCTTAGGAAGAAAACTGTGCAGCTCAAAGTCAAAGGTCTGTTTCTCTGTATGTGTGTGTATGTGTGTGTGTGTGTGTGTGTGTGTGTGTGTGTCTGACTGTCTTGTGTCTCCTCTGCAGGGAGAGTTCAGGTCCAGGATCAAACAGGGGACATCAGGAACAGAAGCAGCTCCATTGATCCGACTCCTCTGATGGCTGATCAATCAGTTTGATCTGTGTGTTCTTTGATTATTGATCAGTGATGTCAGAGTGGAGTCAGTGTGATGTTGTTGTTGTGTGTTTGAGACTTTTAGTGTCCATGAAGGTCTCTGCTGCCGTAGATCCTCTGAACTGTGACAGAGGTCTCACTCTGGAGGAAACTCTCAGCACTTTCCAGCAGCTCCTCCATCATGGAGGACGTTCCCTCACTGTAACAGGTGGAGGAGAGAGGAGAGGAAGCACAGGTGGATCCTCTGAGGAAGAGGAGCGTTCCTACAAACCACATGATCACATGACCAGAGGGGCGTGGCCTTCAGTGGTAGTAATAAAGGAACAGTCCACATGTTCCACTTTGAAGGCTCATCTCCAACAAAGCAGACCTGTGATCACTTTAACTCAGTATGATGGATTGTTTGGATTTGTCTTTGTTTCTCTGGCTTTTCTTGTGTGTCTGTGTGTCTTTGTATGTTGGATAGAGTCATGTGACCTGCCCAGGGACTACACATGAGCAGCTCAAATCTGGCAGGTTTCCATCTTCTGTTTTTATCCTGATGTCCATGAAGATGAGCTCTGTCCCTGTCAGATAAAGCCAGATAAAAAGATCAGATCTACTGAGCATCATCAGCATGTCAGCCGCTAACTGCCTCGCTTATCTGCAATAAATAAGCGAGGGCGTAGATTTGGTTTTGACATTGGTGGGGAGGATGATTCAACCACCGAACCCCGCCCTGTTTCTTTTTTTTTTTCCTTTTTGTCTTTGCTTCTTGATAAAAAAGGAGAAATATACTTGCCTACATATGCTATTCTACATGCTTTTAAACCATTTAAAATTACAATTCATAGTTTTATATGTGAATTATATAATGTTTGATTGATTGATTGATTGATTGATTGGTAATTTATTTCAAACATGTAAACAATATACAGGTACATTTAGAAAAGAAAATAAGAGAGAAAAAAATACAATACAAAAAAATCAATACATTTCAATATAGCTGCCGTTCTGATTAATTTACATGTTGAAAGGGAGTGGGAAGAAGTAAACACTTATTTAATCCCACCCCTTTGCCATAAATTAATTATTATTAATATTTAATAGTTAATATTTAGTCAGCTTCCTTACTGATATAATTTGTAATAGAACGTGAACAGATTTCTGATATACTTTATACTATAATATCACATAATGAATTTTTTATATATTTTTTTTTAAATAGAGACATTCACTTAATTTCAATATTTTCCTTTTCTTTATAGTTCGAGAAGATCATATTTTTATAACTCTTTTTGAACTGTTTTATGTTTGGACATTGCTTTAATTCCATATTCAGACTGTTCCATAGTTTCACTCCATGAACAGAAACACAAAAGCTTTTTTTTGTAGTACGTACCTTCCCTGTTTTGAAGTTACAAAAACCCCTTAAATTATAGCTTCCTTCTTTCAAAAGAATATACTACTAAGAATATATACTCTGAATATTACCTGGCAGTTCTTTATTTTTTGCTTTGAATAGAATTTGTGCTGTTTGGAATTTCACTAGATCGTCAATTTTCAATATTTCAAATTGCAAAAATAGTGAGTTTGTATGTTCCCTATAACCTGCATTGTGGATGATTCGAATTGCTTTTTTTTTTTTTTTGAAGAGTAAAAAGTGAATGTAATGTGGTTTTATAGTTATTGCCCCAGACCTCTGCACAATAACTTAAGTGTGGTGAAACCAGTGAACAGTAGAGAATATGAAGGGATGTTCTGTTGAATACCTGCTTTGCCTTGTTTAGTATTGCAATGCTTCGTGATACTTTGGAATGAATATATCTTACGTGAGCTCTGCAGTTAAGTTTTTCATCTATTATTACCCCCAGAAATTTATTTTCACTGACTCTTTCAATATCAACACCATTTATTTGAATCTTTGCATTTGTATTTAAACTACTATTTCCAAATAGCATAAGTTTAGATTTATCAAATTTAATGACAATTTGTTTTTATCAAGCCAGAACTTCACTTTACTTATTTCATTAGTCATATCCTCCAATAAATTCTGCAGATCATCACTAGAGCAAAAAATGTTTGTATCATCAGCAAAGAGAACCCTTTTTAATACTTTGGACACTTTACAGTTGTCGTTAATGCACAAGTTGAAGAATTTTGTGGTACAATGTTGAAAAAGGAAAGAAATGTTTGTGACCTAAAACTGTTCATATACTTCTGTATATGAACAGAAACAGATATCATCCATATACTGTTTGTAATACTGCTTAAACGTACACGAGCTTACTGTAGACATTAATATAGAGCAGAGGTATCAAACTCCAGTCCTCGAGGGCAGGTGTCTTAAAACTTTTCCATGTGTCGCTGTTGCACACCTGAATACGATTAGTCGGTCATTGGCAAGACTATAGAACTTGACTGCATGCTGAGGTGGCAATTCAGCCATTTGATTCATGTGGCAGCAGCTCATGAGTGAATGAACATGGGGCAATAAAACTCTAATCTTTGAAACCACTGCTGCTTTCACACACATTTAACTAAACCTGTAACTTCACTCTTCCACCAGCAGAGGGCTCTAGTGTTCTGCTCACAGCACTGAACAGCCTGTAAATAAAGGAGGGAAGCAGCAGTCTCTGCTTCAGGCTGTTAGGCAGCATCTGTATGTGGAGTTATCAGCAAGCAGCACAAAGCAGAGCTTCAGTCAGATGTCTCTGTGCTTCAGTCTGTCGCTGGAGTCCTCACCAAGTGTTGTTCCTTTTGTTTGAGGTGGATGAAGCTCCTGAGATGGAGCTGTGAAGGAGCACAAACATCTCCAGACTGTTTCTCACACAAATGAAGTGCAGATGTGTTTCTGATGTTCACTTTATTCACGTCAAACCATTTCTTTCAGTTTTTTTCCACTGCATTCAAAAGTCATCCCAGACTTTCACTACAGCAATTTAAAGCAGTGCCATCAGCAAATAAGGTGAATGTTAACCATTTAGACACATTGTGGATCATTTGTGTACAACACAAACAAATTAGGGACCAACTCTGTACATACTGATGTAATTCCATTTAATATTGTATCTCTCAAGCTTTTCCCTCAGTAATCTGGGCTTTATTGTACCAAATCAAAGAACAGAGCAACCTGTCTGCTTTAAATTCACACTTGTAACAACTCAATAAAATTTAGTTTCCAATGAAATGATGATGCCTTGATCTGTGACTAGAATAGTTGTTTATCTATTATACCAATTGAGCTTTATAGATCTTTAAGCTCATTCTGGACACACTGCGGTCCAGAGAAAATAACTAAATGTTACCAAGATAGTATCAACACTTAAAGCATTTTGTACATAGAGTGAGTTTGTGTTCTTTCTGGGCTTGTAGTCTGAAGAAAACTGGGTTTTTGCCCTGAAGTCAAGTTTCTCAGTTCTCAAACTATACATATGCCTTCATGGGGATGATGGAGTCATCTCCATGCATCATCAGGATCCAGTTATCTGTCTGTTATTACTGATACATGCTGCAGTAAAGCACACAGGCACAGAGGTGATGTGCTGTGTATCAGGGTTTTAGGAACCAGCTGAGTTTTAAGTGTTTTGTGTGAAGGCCTGGCTGTCTTACAAAATTTAAACAAACATCTTTAGGAGAAATATCAACAATAATGATAATGATGAAGTCCAAAGTGTATTTCTTAAACTAAAAAAACATGAAAAAACCTCATGCATCTGTCTCTGTTTATTTCCTGTGAATGTGAACTTTAAGATGTTAAACTGTCTGCCCTTTGGATTATTGTGGTTAATAAATAGTAACAAAGAACAGGAACTAGGACTAAAAAAGCAGGACTTTAAAGCTACCGGCAGTGTTTCTATCTTTTATTGCAAAGCAGTGAAACACCAAGGCTTTAATGAAAGGCAGATTAAAGTGGGTGAGGGTTTGATTAAAGGGTCCATGTGGTGTATTGTTCTTCACAGCTGGATTCTCAGTCTTTAGCTGCTGTTTGTTGCTGCAGCACATGTTCTAACAGACAAGCTTTAATTTTTGTTTTTCAACCAAAAAGTCAGAAGACAGCACACAAACCTTAAAATGTCTGGTAACAAGTATCTTCTCTGAAATGAGCTCCATGCTGGCTGGATGTCCTCACTCACAGTGTGAGATCTCTGCAGGCTCCCACAGATGCTGCAGAATCTGGATGTTCTTCAGTCACTGCTGTGAGTGTTATAACTGTGGTATGAGAACAATAATGAACATGAAATAAAAGAGCACGTACTGAAGAACTGAAAACTGCATCTCTTAGATTTCTTAATAAGTTTGTGGATGATTTTTAATTTGTCTTCAGATGAATGTACAGATCAGTCCCAGCCTAATTACTGATAATTAGATCAATAATATCAGGAGGAGACTCAGTGGAGATGTGAGCAGATCACGTGGTTCAATCCTAATGTAAATGTATATAGAATATGTTATTGTGTGGTGCCAGATTCAGTGACCATGTGACCCAGTAACAAACAGCCCCATCAGTAACACTGACACAGCACCAACAGGTTGAACGGGTGTGCCTAATAAAGTGGCAGGTGAGTGTAGATAAGCAGAGGGGAGGCCAGAGCAGCTGAAGCTTCATGTTTCTGTGAGCTCCACAAACGTTAACAGCTGACACAGACCATCAGCATCACTGAGCGTCTGACTCACACCGACACTAACCTGCTGTCAGAGTCACAGCTGGAGGAGGAGCAGGAGTGAGTGGGAGAATTTCACTGGACTTTAAAGGAGGATGAAGATGCTGCTGCTGCTGCTCATCGTCAGCGGTTCTTACCGCTGACGAGTAATGCATGACTTCCAAACAATGACGTTGTCATATTCATTAAATGCTTTTTATACATATAATTCTGAGTATTTGATAAACTGGGCAAAATTATATGTTTGTTTTAATTATTTGCATGTTTAATTAATTGCATGTTTCAGAGTTTTATACTGGGTTTCTATTCAGGAGCACTTCTGAAATATTTTGGAGCACCCTCTGCTACTTACCATGATGAGGGGCCGTCCATCTCCTCAGCCACATCTGTGTGTCCACAAATGTCTGATCCCGAGGATGGAGACCCAATTACGGGATCCCTTTCCAGACGCCTTAACGCCCACTAACATCCTGGGCCTTTTGACCTCAGGAAATCACATGATAGGGTGAGGCTAGGTTCACAATGAGTTCACCCGAAACTTGGCTGATTGCGACCTATACCCGTTTTTACACCTTGACTCGTGTGATTAAGTAGAGGATGAATAGGGGGTCCATGTCCCTTTTGGGGGACACTTCCATAGGGCTTAAATAACCAAGTGAGCTTAGAGCTGAAGAAGAGAGATGAGATGAGAGGTGAAACGTCTTTAAGCAACTTAAAGAAGTCCAGACGCTTTTCTTTCCAAGCTCCATAGACAAAACACACAGAACATGGAACACAAGACTGACACATGAGCTTGACACAGGAGTGGAAGAACGCCAGACAAGAGGGAGCCAGGGAACACAAGAGAGAAACACAGTGGATTGGGAAACATGGATAAATATGATAGACGGGGAGAACATGGAACGAAACACAAGGAAAGGAAACCAGACACAACGACACACACAACCCACATAAACTCAGATTCACTGGTTGCGCCAGTGTCCGGCAGCCTCACCTCTGTCAGTGCGCCCCAGGGTGGCTGTGGCTACAATGTAGCTTGCCATTGGCAATGTGTGTGTGAATGGGTGAATGACTGAATGTAATGTAAAGCGCTTTGGGGTCCTTAGGGACTGAGTAAAGCGCTATACAAATACAGGCCATTTATCATTTTACTAATCCAAAATACTCAAAGCTTCATAGAACTGAAACAGACAGGTGACAGTCTCAGGTGTACACACTGCTACAAAACAGCACAAGAGAAGGAGGATTTAGTGTTTGTGTTATTACGAGTGCTAAACAAGAAGAGTTCCCAGATGGTCCAGTGGACACATGTGTGACTCCTGTGATTAAAGCATCTTTCTTTCAGCTTAACGAGTGAACCGTCAGCTCGTTCAAACACACGTTAAAGTCCGTTTGGCTCGACACCACCGAACAGAGGCAGCAATATAACATAGCTAACATTAACAGTGCAGTGAATCCTGCTTGTGCCGTCATATTCAGGACTGCAAACCGAGCAGCATCACTGACTTTCAGCTTGTTGTGTTTGTGGATATATGACTGACTTTAATTATCCATAAAATCATCACATTCTCTGTAAGATTGAGGTCGACTATTGAACGGTGTATATTTGAAAGTAAAGGCTTTAAAAACAAGTCAATGCTGAAAGTACAAACATCACTAATGTCACATAACTTTGCCGACATGTGGCCAACAGTCATGTTTTAATGTTCTTCATTATTAAACATTCGCACATAAATAAGTGACATAATATTCAGTACTTAGTTTTGAAAGTTTACTCTTCGGCCGCCCCGCTTCTGCCATCCTCCGTTTTTTTGGGGGGGCAAAATTATCCACATCCACCACCCCACTATGAATTGTGGGATATGTGGGGCCACGAAGTCTACACCGGACCCAGCCTTCATTTTTGGGGAAATGAAGGGCGCATTTGTTGACCGCATTTGGAGTTCACTTCGAATTGGGACACCCTTCGTCGCAGCGCTGTGACGTAATCGGTCTACAAATGCGCACTACAAAGCGGTCGCTGAACTAGGATACAGCTACTGACGTTACAGTCTGTTAGCATCACGCAGTATCACAGACACACGGGAAGATTTAGCGCAAGTGCTGAGAGACACACAGCAGACATATTGACTGGAAACATATCAGACTGAAATAAAGCAGAAGCACATGTTAGCACATGCTAATATGATGTGGATGTGTTTAGTGTGGGAGCAGGACTCACCTGAGACACACCTGTGTGGATGATGCTGCTTCCTGCTCTGCTCTTTCTGCTGATTCAGCTTCTTCATCACGTCTGAGGCTCTCTCACAGTGACAAAAGTTTATTCCTTTTTCCGATAATAACAATAATGATGATGATTTGGAAACATTGGGGTGGCTCAGGAGGTAGAGCAGGTAATCTACTGATCGGATGGTTGGTGGTTCGATTGCTGGCTCCCCTAGTCTGCATGCCAAATATCCTTGGGCAAGATACTAACCCGACTTGCTCTAGAATGTGTAAGTTAGTTAAAAGCACTGACAAAAGCATAGAGTGCTTGTGTGTATGGGTGAATGCGGCTTGTTGTATAGAGCACTTTGAATACTCCAGCAGAGTAGAAAAGTGCTATATAAGAATCAGTCCATTTACCAACATTGTACATGTATTCAGATTCTGTTCATCTGGATGTTTTCAGTGGGAGAAACGTTTCGTCATTCATCCAAGTGACTTCTTTAATCTCAGCTGACTGCAGGTTTCCAACCTTATAAACAGTTCATTTGCACAACAACTAAAAGCAGCCAACTGAATGAACAATGGGCTGTAGGTCACTTCCTTGATTATTCATGTGCAAATTGTCATAACCACTTATAACTTTTTTTTAACCTCCAGATGTGAGTGTTACACCTCCCAGACCTAGGGGAAATCTAGAACAGCAGCAAGCGGCACACAGGCTAGAGCGCACTGCGAAACCAATGATGAGAAAAACTGTGGATTAACAGAGAGGAGACCGAAGTTTAGCGTCTTGCTCAGGCCGGAGCGAATTTATTTCTCACTGCCATTCATTCTCTCAAAATATACATAATACAAATCACACTAAACATTCTTCCAACAAAATAACAAATTTCATAAACAAAAATAACTTAAACAAAACACTCACGGCTAAAGCATAACAGCATAAACCAGAATAACCAATTTTGCATTCACTCACCCTTTCCCCACATTTGCGCCATTGACCCAATTACTTTTGAACATGGTGTCACTCAATCGTAACACAACATGGGCAGACGACTGCAAATGCCATGCTCACCAATATACAGCTTTCCCCTTAACGCACATACTCAATACTGCCTGGCTAACACTTGAACAACTCCACTATACATTTCCCGAAGTTGCAGGAAATGTATTGTATCATAACAACTCTGGAAGGCACACAGAGTCTTTGCATAACATAATAGCATTCTGCTGATGATACACTGGTGCTCATTACAACAAAATACCACAAAACGAAATGGTCACAATCATCTCAAATCATGGTCAAACAGTTGTTACTCAACTTACGTTACTTTTAGTTTGTTTGTCAGTACCTGTGGATTAATAGAAAGGACAATGATGTTAGCATCTTGCTCAGGTCGCTTTCTGAGCCGCGCATGCACGGAGCCTTTAGCTAGAGTTTCTCTGATAGACCCACAGCAGTGCAAGGTCACCATCTACTGACATAATGAGGTATAACCTCGGTATGGCAACACATAACAGGGTTAGAATAATACAATAATAAACAAAAAATAGGGGGGTGTTTGTTTGTTTGTTTTTACAAAACTAAACACATAGCGTTTTCCAACCTACTATATAAGCTGTATTTTTAACCCTTTACTGTTTGATGGTGATCTTTGAGTACACTGGACATCATCTGGTATTTTATTGTGATTATTAGTATTATTATGTTTGATTCAGTGATATTCTCTGAGATATTCTTCTAATGTGTGTCACACTGTTGAACAGTTTCCAATTTTCCATAGTTTCCTTTATAGAGCAGTGCTTGTGTGGAGTTGTATTAGAGGGATGATGGAGGAGCTGATGGTGGGTGGGGGAGCTGATGGTGGATGGGGGAGCTGACAGTCCCTTGATCAGTTGAAGTTGCTGTCCTGTTGGAGGGAGCAGATGTCTAAGGGTCCAGGATGTTTGATCCTGTCTACACTCTCAGCTCTGAACATCCAGAGAACTGCAGGCACATTTAACACAGTCCAGAAAGGTTTGTTGGATTGGAGAACCAAAGTGTTCCAGTAACAAACTCTTAGTGTTTGACTGAACCTGATCAGACTATCACAGAGAGCCTGTGGGGGACTGCTGACCTCTCAGCTTTGTGAAAGACAGCAGTGAGAGATTTGTTCTTAAAAAACAAACATCGAAGTCAAAGTCAGTTTATTATTTTAATGTGTTTCATTAACAGTTTGAGTGGTGTCCTCAACAAACATTAATTAGTAATTAAAAAATCAGTGATCCGTATAAAATATGGAATATGTAAAGGAATGGAGACACATCAGTCTGTATGGACCTCCTGCTCTCACCACTGCACATTTTTGCTGTTGACTGTGTTTTTTATTGTTTGCTGTCTTATGTTTAGGATTCAGAAATGTTCTCTGCCCTCAGTTTATCAAAACCTGTCTGTTGTTAAAGTGATTTTTTTTGTCTGTGTATACCAAAGTGTTTGCTTTTAAATACATTCTTATGTACAATTATTAGCAAACTGTAATATAATGTCAAGTTAACTTGCTTTGAGAGAAAAACAATGAGTGTGACTGGAAGTATTTGAGCTCAATGAATAATGAATCATCATTAGAAAGAATGAACATGATTTATTGAAGATGTTTTGCAGAGAGACTCTGACGGCCTGTTGCAGCCGAACAGAACCCCAGCTGTGAAAGGGACTAGAGCAAGACAACCAAGAAAGAAAGTGATCATACCACAGAAAAGAACATGCGCGTTAGGAGTAATGAATGGCACAGGCAAGGAATATAAAGCATAAGCAAAGAGAAGGGTGAGAAACAGAGCTAGAGGTGAGCCTGCTGACCTGAGGAACACAGTCACTGAATCATCAGCATGAGTGACAGGCCACGTTTATTCAATCTGAAGGGAAACAGGGAGACAGTGAAAGTGCAGGGGGATGCAAAGGCCAGTAGAGAGGTAGAGCATGGGTTAAGGGTCAGGGTCACAGATGGCCACCAGAGAGCAAACAGCCAAGAAGAATTAAAGATGTGGAAAAGAGATAAAAGCCGCACTGGTGAGCAAACAGTTTCGTGGGAATTTCAAAATGAACTGACATATTGCAATATGTCATCTATAAGGTCATCTCTAAAAATGGTGCTGCCCTGACCTCTTTTATACACACACAGCAAAGACATTCCACAACTCTTACAACCCCCTTTCCAAAGGGGGAGGGCCTATCCATTACGTTCATGTGCACGCGCACATGTTCCTAAACGTGTACACGCGCGTGTACCCTCCTCCAGGACTGATGCCTCTGCTTGTTCACGTACCCCCCACCTGTCTCCTCCTAGAGGGGTGTGTTTTAATTAGGTTTATCTGTTTTATAAAGCGGTATTTCAGTTTTCAGAGTAAATTTATGCAAAAAGGAATTACTTTTATAGATATAGGATCCAATTATTAAATGTTGTTTTATCCTAACAGTGTGGAGAAGTCTTATAGGATGACCTACTTGTTTTTAGACACTGATCTGAAAAGGTAAAGTTGTTGGATTTGTTTTTAACTTGGTTAAGTGAAGAATAAAGCCTTATAAGGGTATTACTAATAATTCTTTTGAGTGCGAGACCTACATTAGATTTGCAACATATAAAACAGTGCAACATTTTTGACTTGTTTTTAACAGCGGGAATTTTTTTCTCAAGAATCCTTCGTGGTTGTTTATTTCACCTATTTTGCTTTGCGAGTTTTTATTGCTTTCCTGTCTGGGAAAACACAGATCAAACCTGCTCATCAAAAACATTTGTTTCCCGTGTTCATATGTACCCTCAACTACCCCACCCAGCTGTCACGTTTGCTTGTTCGTGTAAACAGAGTATTTTAGAGGTACTTGCGTACGGACTTCGTTGCCATCTTTAAAACGTAGATGTGTGATATATTATTTAATTCTGTTTATCAACAGCTGTGTGTATTTTGGTTTTCAGTGCAAATTTATACAACAGGAATTACTTTTAT
Source organism: Oreochromis niloticus (assembly GCF_001858045.2). Taxonomy (NCBI): domain Eukaryota; kingdom Metazoa; phylum Chordata; class Actinopteri; order Cichliformes; family Cichlidae; genus Oreochromis; species Oreochromis niloticus. Next base: position 42,392 of record NW_020327221.1, on the reverse strand, counting down.
AGATGTAGGATCAAGTTATTTAATGCTGCTTTTTTAGGCACTGATCTCAAATGTGTGTGTTAGAAGCAGCTTTGTAGGATTTGTTGTTAACTTGGTGACACATGGTCTGCGTTTTCCCAGAAAGATAGACAACACATTTAAAAGCTGTACAAATGCTGATTTAAGAAAAAAGATTCATACTAACTTGTGAAATGTGCAATGCTTTGAGTTATGAACTCTCTCTCTCTTTCTGTGTGTGTGTGTGTGTGTGTGTGTGAGTTTGCTTGTGTAAAAATTGGGGACTATGTCACCTATGTGACATAGAGGCAGCCATGGAGGTGTGTGCTGGGAAGTAGCAGCATGTAGAGCAGCTTTAAAGGTATGAAAAGTGATTAAAACTTTTTTAGTTTCTTATACCGATATCTTAAGGTTTCTGCTGAAAAGTTTCAGCATTTTCTGTCTGAATGTAAGAAAGTTATTTAGTAATAAATGGTAATATTGGTTTGCTAGATGTGCCCTTGATAATTTGGAAAAAAGCCTTTAGCTAATTAGCCCGAAAAAGCTAGCCACGTATAAATTAGACATTCAGAGCTGTCTTGGATTAAAAATCAAGGCATGTTTGAACGAACCAAACTTTCAACATTTTAGGGGATTTCAATTTTTTTATGCTTTTATGATTCTAAAATAAAAAAGGACGTTTATTAGCATCCTTAAGTTTTTCATGTGCAAGCTAACAATGAGGATTAGCTTGTTAATTAAGAGAGGCTAATGAAACGGAAGAAATAAATAAGCATCATAAAAAGGAGTATTATGTTATTTGTTTAATTCATTTATTTATTATTCTGAAACAAAGAAACATAAATAAGCTGCAGGATTTTGAATGTCCCCATTTAGGTTAAAGTGGAGTGTAGTTGTGTTACAAACTTCCCAAAAGTCATCAGAATATGGAATACTAATGGCTATAGTTGGATATGGTTTTGTATTGTCACGGTTTGGCAGGGCAAACCGTGGGGATGTAGGGAAGGAGGACCCAGGCGCGGAGCTCTGTGTGCTTAGCAGTGCATTTATTTACAGTGATGGAAAAAACATGACAATAACTCCCCGTGCTCTCCCGACTCCCGTGACGTGTCCTCTTCCCAGTGCTAGTACTCCTGTCTCCGCTTCTCCGTGATGAGCACCCCGTGCTCACTGTCCTCTCGTCTCCCCGCTACTCCTGGGGACATAAGAGAGAGGCTGCCGTCAGACATACAATAATGCAGCAGACTTAACCTAGGAACTGGTCGAGAGACTAACGTGAAGCCACGCAATGATCCAGCTTCGGAGAGAGCTCCACCACCCTCTCAAGTAGCTCCTCCGACGAGGCCTGATCAGCTGCAGGTGTGTCATGGTCTCTTCAGGTGTGGACAATCACCTGCCAGGGCCACACCCACACCCACACCTACATACCCACATATATCTACAAGCAGGGAGAACGAGGGACAGCAATACTGAAGTACATATATTATAATATTAGTCCATAACTGCTCAGGGTCCTGACCCTGACATGTATTTTTTTTTTTACAAATGTTATCATGTCCCTTTTTCTGTATGAATCTACCCAGGAAGTCGGTGAACATTTTATCAATGATCCCCACACTCAAGTAAGAGTTATGCTGTAAAACCCTTCATTATGTCTAAGATTTGGAAATATGGAACAAATACCAATCAGAATGAGGACTAAGATAAAGCAATCCAGCCCCCAAATCATTACACCTACCTTAACATATGCATATGTTTCATAATCCGAGTTCATTGTATTTACCAGTTCCCTAAGGAAAGTTTCCCATTGAATGTCCCCATTTAGGCAAGGCAAGGCAAGGCAAGTTTATTTATATAGCACAATTCAACAACAAGGTGATTCAAAGTGCTTTACAGAGACATTAAAAACAAAAACAAATAAAAAGCATGATTTAAATTTGATTAAAACAAGCAAGCAAGCAAACAAACAAACAAACAAAACAGTATATAAAATCAAATATCAAAACAGTAGATAAAATCAGAACAGTAGATAAAATCCGTAGTTAAAAAGTAGGTTTTGAAATTTAAACTTAAGTGTGGATTTGGTGCTTTATTCAAATGCAGCTGAGAATAGGTGAGTCTTCAACCTGGATTTAAATAAACTGAGTGTTTCAGCTGATCTGAGGCTTTCTGGGAGTTTGTTCCAGATATAAGGAGCATAAAAGCTGAATGCAGCTTCTCCGTGTCTGGTTCTGACTCTGGGGACTGATAACAGACCGGATCCAGATGACCTGAGGGATCTGGAAGGTTCATACTGGGTCAGGAGGTCACTGATGTATTTTGGTCCTAAACCATTTAGAGCTTTATAGACCAGCATCAGAACTTTAAAGTCTATCCTCTGATGGACAGGCAGCCAGTGTAAAGACCTCAGAGCTGGACTGATGTGGTCCACTTTTTTGGTTTTAGTGAGGACTCTAGCAGCAGAGTTCTGAATGAGCTGTAGTTGTCTGACTGATTTTTTAGGTAGACCTGTAAAGATGCTGTTACAGCAATCAAGCCTACTAAAGATGAATGCATGGACTAGTTTTTCCAGGTCCTGTTGAGACATCCGATCTTTTATCCTTGAAATATTCTTGAGGTGATAGTAAGCTGATTTTGTTCTTGTTTTAATGTGTTTTTCTAAGTTTAGGTCTGCATCCATCACTACACCCAAATTTCTCGCCTGGTTTGTGGTTTTTAGGTGTATAGATTGAAGTTCTCTGGTGACCTGTAATCGTTTTTCTTTGGCACCAAAGACTGTTACCTCAGTTTTATTTTTGTTTAGCTGGAGAAAATTGTGGCACAACCAGTCATTAATTTCCTCAATGCATTTACCAAGAGCCTGTACAGGGCCTCGGTCTCCTGGTGACATTGTGATATATATTTGTGTGTCATCTGGGTAGCTATGATAGTTTATTTTCTTGTTCTTTATAATCTGTGCCAGTGGGAGCATGTAAATGTTAAACAGAAGGGGTCCCAAGATGGAACCTTGGGGAACTCCACATGTGATACTTGTCTGCTCAGATGTGAAGTTACCTATTGATACAAAGTATTTCCTGTTTTCTAAGTATGTTTTGAACCAGTTTAGTACAGTTCCTGAAAGACCTGCCCAGTTCTCCAGTCGTTTGAGTAATATGTTGTGGTCAACTGTATCAAATGCTGCACTGAGATCCAGTAAAACTAAGACTGTCATTGTTCCACTGTCTGTGTTCAGACATATGTCATTAAACACTTTGGTCAGAGCGGTTTCAGTGCTGTGGTTCTGTCTAAAACCTGACTGGAAGGCATCATAGCAGTTATTCTGTTTTAAGAAGTAATTGAGCTGTTGAGAAACTGCTTTTTCAATAATCTTACTTAAAAATGGGAGATTTGAGATCGGCCTGTAGTTATTCATTTGTGTCTTGTCAAGATTGTCCTTTTTCAGTATAGGTTTAATTACAGCAGTTTTTAGTGATTCTGGAAACACACCTGATATTAAAGAAAAGTTGACGATCTGTAACAGGTCTGACTCCAAAGTCTTTGTGACCTTTTTGAAAAAACTTGTTGGCAGGACATCTAAACAGCAAGAGGAGGAGTTCAGTTGAGAGAGAGAGAGATGAGATAGCCTTTATTTGTCAGTTGCAGGTCTTTTGCCCGCAACCGAGATGACAGACCTTGCCGACCGTACATACAATACACAAACATCACATTGGGGAGACGGGTCAGGCTAGGTAGCGAGGAAAAAAACATCGAAATGTGTAACACAAAAGGATAATACAGGAATGCACAGATATCAACACACCATAGCACAATAAACGCAGACAAGCAACATGGGAAAGAGTTCCAGTGTGTACATCTGATCTGGGACCGCTGCAATCTTCGACTGCGCCTCCAACTGACCCGATGTCCACATCAGACGGGAGGTAAGCATTGGAGGTGGCCGTGGATCCGGGGCAGGGAGGGTGATGCGTCGGTGAGTGCTTATCAGTATCAGTATATGTATGTGTGTGCGTGTCCAGAGTTCAGCTGAGACAGTGTCCTTCGCCCTGCCAGGCTAAGTAAACAGTCTTCCAGCCAACCCAGGTGGCCTTGTATGGAATGGGAAGGAACAGACTCAACACAGTCGTTATCAGGGAGTTTTTGTTCAGCTCCAGCCTTGAGCCCACAGCTGGCGCCGAGGGGGTAGCCGCATTATGATGGTGATTTTTCTTTTGCAAACAACTCATGAGAATTTCAAGCTGTTTTTAGCACTCCGACACTGGTCTCTCAATTTCCCTTTGGATAGCTGCGAGTTTCTCCATGATGTTATTAACTGTCGATCCCGTGATCTTGTCACTCTGGTGCTCACAGAGCAGATTCTGAGACCTCACGACCGCAGCCAACTGATCCGAGATGTAATCCAGCTTCCGCCCTGAGTTGTTGTTTTGGGTGGATTCTTTCCTGATGAAATCCAATATACGCTCAGAGGTGTTATTTTGAGCATTTACTGCACTCGTAAGCGCCTCCAAGCTCTTAACCATGCTGCATTCAGTGAGCCCTTTCTGAGAAGTCGCACCTCGTCCCATCGTTTCAATTCCAGCGGGCAGCCTTGTGGGGGTTTGAACAGCCGGTTCCGCTCTTTTAATTCTCTGATAAGCCAGGGCCAAGCCAGCTCCGATCAGCAAGAACCCTGTTATCATGGTTCCGAATAGGTAGATATCTTCAGCGTCCTCGATCGACAGTCCCGCCAGGCACACGATCCTCCAGTTCTGCCACCCGTCCATCGTGTATCCGGCAGGGAAAGTCCCTCCAGGGCACTCGGGCTCTCCCGAGCCCAGACTTCTCGTTGAGAAAAGGGTGGCCTAAGATGTCCTCCAGGTCTTTGCTGTTAATAGGGTGAAACTGTTTGATGGTGTTTAAACACTTTTTCGGTGGACACAGTACATATCCTGGATCTGCTGTTGATGTATTAATTGCTTGTCTAATCTTTTGGATTTTTTCTGTGAAGAATTTGGCAAAGTCATTGCAGGCCATGGTCGAATGAAGTTGAGCTGCCACTGACACAGGAGGGTTTGTTAGCCTGTCAACTGTAGAAAATAAGACCCGAGCGTTATGACTGTTTTTGGTGATGATGTCAGAGAAGTAGGACCTCCTTGCACTCTTCAGCTGTAAATTATAATTGTGAAGTTTCTCTTTATAGATGTCATAATGAACCTGGAGGTTTGTTTTTCTCCATCTGCGCTCAGCTTTCCTACACTCTCTTTTTTCATTTTTCACCAGTGTGGAGTTTCTCCATGGAGACTTTTTCCTTCCAGAGATAACCTTCACCTTAATGGGAGCAATAGTGTCCATTACATTTAACACTTTAGCATTGAAGCTATTGACGAGCTCATTGACTGAACCTCTGGACAGGTCAGGTGTTAATGGGAAGACCTGGTTAAAGATCTCACTACTGTGTTCAGTTATACACCGTTTTGTGATCACTGCTGTTGATATATTTGTGTGGGCTGAGATTTTACTTTCAAAGGAAACACAGTAATGATCAGACAGGCCCACATCAGACACAGTAACGTTTGAAATGCTCAGGCCCTTGGAGATCAGTAGGTCAAGAGTGTGTCCTCTATTATGTGTGGCCTCTGTTACATGCTGAGTCAGCCCAAAGTTGCCCAGAGTGTTACTCAGGTCTTTAGTCCCTTTGTCCTGAGGGTTGTCCACATGGATGTTAAAATCCCCAACAATAATTACACAGTCGAAATCAACACAGATCACAGACAGCAGTTCACTGAGGTCATTAAAAAAGTCTGTGCAGTATTTGGGAGGCCTGTAAACATTAGGAAACACAACTTTGGATGGGGCCTTCAGCTGTAAAGCCACATATTCAAAAGACTGAAAACTTCCAGGAGATAGCTGCTTACATTGAAATGATTCATTAAATAAGACAGCAACCCCTCCTCCTCTTCTGCTCACCCTGGCCTCACTGATAAAACTGTAGTTAGGAGGGGTCGACTCAATGAGAACAGCTCCACTGTTACTTTGGTCCAGCCAAGTTTCAGTTAAAAACATAAAATCAAGGCTGTGCTCGGTGATTAAATCATTAATTAACAATGTTTTCCCAGCTAAAGATCTAACGTTTAATAAAGCCAACTTAAGTGTTTTAGAGGTATTATTTGCCCCCTCGTGTTTGGGAACAGTCTGTGGCACACAAGCTATGTTTACTATATTTAAAGATCTTTTAGAGTGCAGCTCTCTGTGTTTTGACCAGGCCACATGTCTCCTTCTGTCACCTAAAAGTACAGAAATTTTAAAACCTTCTAATAAACAGGGTCCCAGCTTCTCCTGGGAAAAGTCACCACTGCCATAATCCTCGCAGCCCGGACCCTCCACACATCACACATCAGACTGCGGAGACAGGGCATGAAGGTGGTAAGGAGGAACTAAGGGGGGCGAGGCTGGGCAATGTAACTTCGATTGCTCTGTTGAGGGCGGGGCTCGATGGCGAACCTTTGGCTGTTCTGGTGGGGGTTTATGGGGGACAAAAAGGGATTGGGCCGGGGGTAGATCTGAGCCCAGCATTGACCCGCTCCATCATCTCCTCAGTGAATTTCAGGTGTGGGGAGGAGGGAGAAAGGGAGGGGGAGGAGGGTGATGGCCTGTCAGGGGTTTGGGGGACTGGGGAAGGTCGTGGTCCCTGGTCCTGGTCGTTGGTGTTATTGAGAGAGTTGGAGGCGAGTAGGGACCCCTCTTCTTGCCTCAGATGTCTCTCCTTTCTGAGGCTCTTCCCGGGTGGGCGCAGATGGAGCTCCTCCTCAAGGTTTCTGCTGGGCTTTGTCTGTTCTTGCAGTACTGTTTGTTCCTCTTTATGAGATAACTCCTCATTTATCTCAGCCTTGGCACCAAGCACAGATGGTTGACGTATGGAATAAAACAAGTTGGAGGTGAACAGTTTCACCCCTGACTTGTTAAAATTAAATCCATTTGCTTTAAACAGATGCCTGCGTTCCCAAAAAATATTAAAGTTGTTGATAAAATGCACTGAGTGGTCAGTACATGCTGATATGAGCCATTTATTCAGTGCAAACAACCTGCTGAATCTCTCGTCTCCTCCTCTGACGGGCGGTACAGGTCCACTGATGAATACAGCTGCATTCAGAGAGTTTACAGTGTTTAATAATCCAGTAAAGTCCCGTTTCAGAACCTCCGACTGTTGTTTGGACACATCGTTTGACCCTGTATGCAGAACAATGTTTGTCACAGTTGGATATTCATCTGCAATTTGAAGAATTCTCTCCTTTAGGTTGTTGACCATATCCTTAGGAAAGCAGAGGACTTTAGTGTTCTTACCGCACATCCTTTGTACATCCTTTACGGCAGAGTCACCTACAATCAGAGTTTCAGGCCTAGCCTTTAGCTTTCCCTGTGGTCTTTTACTTTTCAACAGATTTTCAGACCTTACTTCGCTACTTTTAGATGGATGGTTGTCCGATATAGATCCAGGGTCCTTTGATAGTGGAGCAAATCTGTTCTGCAGTTTCACATTCAGTTGTTTTGGAGGTTTGTTGTTAACCTTCCTATTCACGGTTGTCCAGTCCTGTTTCCTCCCGTATACGGGGTAGAAGAGCTTCTCTGTCTCGTAGGAAGTGAAGGCCAGTCGGTTTCAGAGATTTCAGCTCACTGTGCTCTGCCTGTGATACGTCCTCCCCCTTCCAGGAGACATGATTTATGTCTTGGTTTTGCACCAAGACAGTCCAAGGGGGGATTATCGCTTGAGGATTTATAATAATGCACAGAGTCTACTTTCTTGGTCATGTTATCTGTGCTCCTTAGCTGTGTATTAGCTTGCTCATCGGCATTGTTTTGAATCAAAGGCAAGGTTGTTTAATTTCCACACAGTCCATTTACCTCCACGTTTACTTCTAAGCGATGAATTTTTGTCTCCAGTACTCAATCTTCTGCAGGAGGCTGTGGTAGTCATCTGTGGAGAGGGAAGGCATCTTGTTGCTAGTTAGCCTAGCGGTTAGCACCTTTCCAGGCTATTGAGGCTGTTCGGTGCCCAGACGCTGTAATCAGGCTTCAGCTGTGTCTAGGCCACAGACACACGGAGCGCTGAGGATAAGGTAACTATAAAAATGTTGCTGTTTCTGTTAAGAACACTTTAGTCCTAATGATCTATAAGTGTCCAGAAGCTCTCGCAGGTAAGCTCATACAGAAAAAAGGGGAAAAATCAGCATAAAAATCAATAAAAGAAGCAAAGCATTTAAAGAGCAAAGAGAGGAAGCGTCCACACTCACAAAAGGGGGAGGAGTAGGTTAAAGCGGAGTGTATTTGTGTTAGAAACGTCCCCAAAAGTCATAAGAGTCAGGTGTACCAATAACTATAGTTGGATATGTTTTTGCAATTTTTAAATGGAGGTATATTTCTGTATTTGGTATTAATCTACCCTTGAGATCAACGACAAAACCATTAATGGTCACTGATCGTTAATGATCATCAGTTAATGATCACTGTACTCTGGTACTATATCAATTCAATTCAATTCAATTTCATTTATGTAGATCCTTTTGATTGTCCTCATTCAGGTTAACGCAGTGCATTTTTGTTAGCAATGTCCCCAGAAGTCATAAGAGTCATCTTTTTTGGCAGTTTTCAATTGTCTCTTGTCTATTTGTTATTCATGTTAAATCTACTCGTAACATCAGTGAAACCTAAAATTAAGAAATCCATTCTAAATCGTACAGATTGTCTTATCACTCACAGATCTTTAATACTGTACTTATTGGTCCCTGAGGTAAAGGATATTTTGATTGGTCCTAATGTAGGTTAAAGCAGTGTGTTTATTAATAATTAAATTAAATCTTTTATGGTAGTTTTGCTTCAAAGTTTGGATAGTTTCTGCAAATGAAATGAACCCTTACTAATTGTGTACAAATTATCTGTGGTAACAATTCATAGTTGAAATTAGAAATTTCTTTTTTCGTTTAAATAGAATATAAAAACTAGGTTAACTGTCTAATGTTTGCCTATTTAACTTATGTTTATCTACTCAAGATTAACCAAGGTGAAGCAGCATCATGAGAAATGCCTGAAACGTCAAAAAAATTGATCTGCAAAATCCGGATTCCTGATTGAGTCTCTTCTTTCAGGTATGGAGGCAACAAAAACACAATGGAATAAGAAAACAGATCAAGATGAAGACAGGGGACCAGGGACTTCTTCCCAGTGAACATATTTGGAAGCAAAGTTCTTGCCTTACAATTTGCTGGTAACAAGCACTCAATAGTACAGATGATTTTTTTCCCCAAGTTTATCTGCATTAATGATGTGCATGTAAACTCCCAAAACAACACAGTAGTAATAAATGCAGTAAAAATTTAAATTGTTCTATGGCTGAGACGTTGGATGATTATTGTTAGATTGGGTAGTTAAAGTAATGTCCCCAAAACTGACGTAAAATAACTTGTGTATGTGTGTTGCTGAAGACCCCGAATGGAAGTAAGGTCCCCAAAAGTGGCATAAAATAGTTTGTTTATCTGTGTATTGCTGAAGACCCCAAAGGGGACATTAAACATTCCCAGTCCCCAATAGGAAGGTAAAAATACTGTCTGGAAAATGTTGCTTAAAATGAAAATCTCAAGTGATTTTTTTATTTCTGTGGACTTGGAGGAGTAAAACTCAGTTAGCGGCTTGCTTCTAAACCATACAGAAAGTGATGTCCCCAAAGGGTGGGAGTTAAGAAATGCGACCCCAAATGGGACTCAATGAGTATACGTGTGTGTGTGTGGTCTGACTGTCTTGTGTCTCCTCTGCAGGGAGAGTTCAGGTCCAGGATCAAACAGGGGACATCAGGAACAGAAGCAGCTCCATTGATCCGACTCCTCTGATGGCTGATCAATCAGTTTGATCTGTGTGTTCTTTGATTATTGATCAGTGATGTCAGAGTGGAGTCAGTGTGATGTTGTTGTTGTGTGTTTGAGACTTTTAGTGTCCATGAAGGTCTCTGCTGCGTAGATCCTCTGAACTGTGACAGAGGTCTCACTCTGGAGGAAACTCTCAGCACTTTCCAGCAGCTCCTCCATCATGGAGGACGTTCCCTCACTGTAATAGGTGGAGGAGAGAGGAGAGGAAGCACAGGTGGATCCTCTGAGGAAGAGGAGCGTTCCTACAAACCACATGATCACATGACCAGAGGGGCGTGGCCTTCAGTGGTAGTAATAAAGGAACAGTCCACATGTTCCACTTTGAAGGCTCATCTCCAAGAAAGCAGACCTGTGATCACTTTAACTCAGTATGATGGATTGTTTGGATTTGTCTTTGTTTCTCTGGCTTTTGTATGTTGGATAGAGTCATGTGACCTGCCCAGGGACTACACATGGAAATGAGCAGTTTAGCTCAAATCTGGCAGATTTCCATCTTCGGTTTTTATCCTGATGTCCATGAACATGAACACTGTCCCTGTCAAATACATCCAGATAATCTGATCCAGTGTTGTCCTTCTTCTGTGGTGTTTGTGATGGAGCAGCAGCTCCTGATCCTGATGTCCTCAACCATTGCCTAATGGAAGTTGGGATATGCTCCCCGCCACCATTAATTCGATAAGCAGAAGTGAATGGATCATTATTAACAATGTAATAATAAAATGCAATATGATAATTGCACTTTATTGGCTACCCACGATTGGTATGATTAATAACCATAAATGCACAGTATGCTCGTAGCAATTTTTTTTTCAGGTTTAAAGTGAAGGCAACACGGTGACACGGTGGTTAGCACTGTTGCCTATTGCACTGTTGCCGCACAGCAAGAAGGTCCTGAGTTCAATTCCACCATGCAAACTCCACACCATTTCTGTGTGGAGTTTGCATGTTCTCCCCGTGTTTGCGTGGGTTCCCTCCGGGTACTCTCCGGGTACTCCCACCCTCCAAAGACATGCCGCTTCTGGGGATAGGTTAATTGGATAATCCAAATTGCCACTAGGTGTGAATGTGCGAGTGAATGTGAGTGTGAATGGTTGTCTGTCTCTGTGTGTTGGCCCTGCGACAGACTGGCGACCTGTCCAGGGTGTACCCCGCCTCTCGCCCTATGACAGCTGGGATAGGCTCCAGCGCCCCCGCGACCCTGAAAAAAGGATAAGCGGAAGCGAATGGATGAAGGTTTAAAGTGAGATCCTGCTTCAAAGGCACCTAGACTCTGGAATAACCTCCCTGTTCATATTCGTACTGCCGAGTCTATCCAGTCTTTTAAATCACATCTTAAAACTTATTTTTTACTTTGGCTTTTGATTCTGTCTAGTTGGCTGGTCTAGCTTGTTGTGTTGTTACCTATTGTTTGTTGTGCTCTTTATTGTTTGTTTTAATTGTCTCATGCTTTTACTGACTGTGAAGCACTATGGTCAACACTGTTGTTTTAATATGTGCTATATAAATAAATTTTGATTTGATTTGATTTGAAAGGCGAATAAGAATGACATTTCTTCTAGTATGTAAGGCATAGCCGACCTTACAGGGACTTACTTGCATAGACCCACGTGCTCCAAACGTAGTGCTTATATGATTTGTGCAGATCCTATTAACTAATAATAACCATGGGCTTAGTTATTACTGCAATAACTTATCAGCGACCAACTTGTAAACTTAACTGTAGTTAAACTTGTAGAAGTATGTGCGTAGAATTCAACTGATGGTGCACAGTGACCTGAGCACAGGCCTACTCTGTGACACTCAGAGGTTTGTGGATATCATCTGCAGGTGCATGTGCTGGGAGTGTTGGACACAGTGCATGTACAGCCACTTTCCCACCACTTCAGGACAATGTTTACATGAGACTCAGCCACACTGACTTTCCTTGAGCACACATGCTGCTGCATGGCTGATGGCACTGTACCTGTAGCTGTCATGGACAACAAGACCCACTCAACTGTCTCACCCAAGCCAAGACTGTGCTGATACTGTGACCTGAGACCAAGACACTAACCCAGGATCATGATATGTTGGTGTGAGAGTGGGTGGATAAGCCATTTCGACACACAAAGACATTAAATAGGTGTAAATATGTATCATATAAATTAGAGATGGACCGATCCGATATTACGTATCGGTATCGGTCCGATACTGACCTAAATTACTGGATCGGATATCGGTGAGAAATAAAAAATGTAATCCGATCCATTAAATATCAAAAAAGCACCTCACAAAACTTGCGACACGGCGTAACTCTGCTCATAACCGTAGCACGTCGGAGCAGTATGCATGACGTGATTGAGCGGCTGTGTGTATTTGTAGCCTCGCTAGCAATCCAGCATTTCATCTCCGAGAAAGTTATCCCAGAGAGAAGTAAAGCAAGTGTGTAAGTTCATCTCTGAATGTTTGTAAAGCGTTCCTACGTTAAGCTTAACAACCGATATATGGAGCAACTGCCTCTCTCTCCCTCTCCCTCCCTCTCCTGCTGCTACTTCCATCGTGAAACTGCTTAATGATCAGCTGATCGGCTTTTCTGTCGCGAGTCCGTCTCTCTTCTTTGTTTTTGGCCCACTTTGCACCAGAAAGAGGAAACCAGCGGCTGAACAACAGCAGCACGTTTAACCTTGATGAATTTTGAGTTAAAAAAAGCTGTTGTTAGAATTTATTTAATATTACTTTCTACACCAGGATCCTTTTCTACGTAGCTGACGGCTGGTAACTGTGCAGGGGCGGATCTAGCAAAGTTTAGCCAGGGGGGCCGATAGGGCATGAACAGGGAAAAGGGGGCACAAAGACATACTTTTCTTTCTTATTCTCATTTAAAATGTCTAGCTTTTAATAATTAATTATCTGAATCTTACACCCAAAGTTTTAATCTGATGTAAAATGTATAGAAGTCCATTACTGTATATAGTAACTGCTAAGTCTAATATACCCTAGTAAGCTATAGTACTTTTTCCTTTGGGAAGATACCATCTGTGAATTCTGCAATTCTGTAGAAGAAAGATGTTGAATCTATTTAATTATTCTTGAAAAATAATATATTTCTGTGCATGTTTTTTTTCACCCTGCATCAAATTAAAGTTGATTACATCGATTAAGCATCATGAGGTGGAGGGTGGGGGGTGGTTCCCTATTTTCTTTTGCTGGGAGTTTGCAACCCTATTAGTTAGGTTGCTTAATATTTCTGCTAAGTACTCTTTAAAATACCAGAATAGGGAGGCTGGAGCAGGTTTAAGTTTATTAGATTGATCAGTGTTGCTGAACTATGAAATATTTTGGGTGCAGTGTATTTTTTACATACAGGTATAACAGAATAGCTTTAGTGTTGTTGTTTATTTAAACTTGAGTATGAACTTATACAAAATGCAGCAAGATATTTAAAAAAACAGTTTTATTGATTAAAAAACACTATATTCATATCGGTATCGGCAGATATCCAAATTTATGATATCGGTATCCGTATCGGACATAAAAAAGTGGTATCATGCCATCTCTAATATAAATAACTGTAATGCAACACATGTTCTATGCAGTTCCACATTAAAATATTTCCCACACTGTCTCATCTTGTGTTTCCTGTCTTGCGGTCAATAAACACAAGATTTTAGTTTATGGTAGCTTTAATTTGTATTTACTTCTGTGTGTTAATCTTTGAGTTGTGTACAGCTGAGAACAATCTTATTATTACCAGGTGAGAATATGTAACAGCCACAGTCTGTAGATGTGATGACGCCATGAAGTGGTGTCTCCTGTCTAGTGTGTACTGCACAGAAAGCTGATGTCACTGGAGCTGCCAATATGTGCTTTAGCCAAACCTACATGAGAGGGCTGTGCTGTGTAACAGGTCGGTGCAGGTGGTTATCCACATTTTAACACTAGACAACAGTCTCATGAAGACACTTGATATTGTTAGCTAAAGACCTACAATGACAGAAAGAGAGCAGCAGCACTGGTGCTAACAATTAACACTGCCAGCCTGTCTATCAACACCACCTAATGTTATAAAAACACTGATTAATGATTTTGCTGTAACTGCTCCAACTGTGTGTGTCAGTGACTTGTTGTTGGAGATGAAGTGAATGTTTCAGTAACACTGACTGAGACTGAAATGTTTTTAACACTGGTTTCCATGTTCAGATAGATTTGACATGCTGTTAAATATCACATATTTCCCTGCTATATGTATAATACATAATCATGCTCTGTTACACACATTCATATTTGACAGTTACTGTATTATATTTCCTCACTGCTGTGCACACAGGCCTGTGGGTTATAACAGACTTGGACTCAGAGGCTGTTGAACCTGCTTTTCTGGAACAGAGTCTTGAAGGAACTGAAAGCAAACTCTTCTTTATGTGTCAGCATTTAGAGAGAAACGTCTCAGTGTTTCTGATTTGTCGGTGTCGGTTAATACAGCCAGCTGGATTTTTCACAGGGGAATGAAGATGCTGCTGGTGTTGCTGCTCCTCATCAACAGTAAGAAACACACTTTAAATACTGTTTAAATACAGACTGTATGGAAAACTTATGAAACTGTGTCACTAATGAGTAACTCGAACAGTGAGGAAAGGAGCAGTTTTGTTTGTAAGTGTATGAAGGACTGTAGTAGAAGATTGTGGATCATGGAGACCTGAAATGGTTTTACACTAAATCCCTTTGTTTGCTCAGGTTCAGTCCTCGTCTTACACTCAGGTCTTCATCACCGTCACAGACGTGTCTGTAGTTGATTTTGTCAGCCATGGAGGAACATTTCTGACATATCTCTGCAGCAGTCCGCCTACTCACTGTTTACTCTGTGTGTGTGTGTGTGTGTGTGTGTGTGTGTGTGTAAGTGCATGTCTGTAATGCTGTAGACCTGTTTAAACTGATTGTACTACAGTGGTTATCCTCAGGCGGAAGGAGAGGCTGAGCTGCATAGATGCAGTTTATTCATACTGAGTGTGATGTACGAGAAGGTGTGTTTTGTGTAACAGGAAAACATCACAGTATAAATGAAGACAAAGGCTGAATGTAGCTGACAGCAGACCCGTCATATTCAGGTGCTGCATCAGCATTTTGCTCTACAAGAACAGCAATTCTTAAACTTGTCAGAAGATGGCGCTCCACCACAGACACACAACACAATGTTCACGGTCACATTAAGTGGTGAAGGAAACACTTGTATGCACACTAAATGTAGCTACAACATCAGTGTCAAACTAGAAAGTGCATTTTCTGAAGAAACTGCAGTGTGAATGCTTGAATCTGAATGTATGCACTGAAATGAATTATTTGCTGAATTTTGAGTTAAAAATTTTGAATGAGCTGGAAAATACAGAGTTTTTAACCTGAAAACAAAAGTGCTGAACTGCTAAAAGCTGACAATCACACAGAAGAAGTTGGAAAATAGCTGAAAAGTTTTTCAATAAAAATTAGAAAAACATAAGAAATGAGAAAAGAAAATTTAGAGTCAAAAAACCTCTGAATGAATATTAAAAGTTCATATTCTTTGAATCACTGAATGACTGAAATGTGTGATCCCTCCACTTGGATCCACACAGTTTAAAAAGTTTATATTTCTGAGCTTTGAAAGACATGCTGTTGGAAAGAGAACATCGATGGCGACGTTTTGAGGGTAAAATGATGGCTGTAGAGCAAACACTGTGGACACAGCAGCAGTTGAAAGAGAAGTGTTTAAAATGAATCTTGGCACAGTGAGAGAGAGAGCTCGTTAAGCAGGCAGGTGTGAGCCTGGTTGCTATAGTGACTGCACCCAATGGCCCCATACACACGCAGACATGCACCTCACTTTTGCTGCTTAAAATGAACAGAAAAGTCAGGTCGAAACAAATCGCTCCCAAATGAAAAGTATAAGTCGTATTGACAAAATTCTTTCACCGTGAGCGGCAGCAATGTCTAGTCTACCTAATTCTCAGTTTTCATGCCTGTGGAGTTTATTATATGGACGTGGTGACAGTGTAAAGACAGCCTGCTCTTCTGATTTTCAAAGGAACTTTCTGAGCCATTTTAACATTGGAGTCTATGGAGGAGTTGGAGGGAGGAGGCTGTGCTTTGGTGACATTTATGAAAGAACCATAACACCTAGCACAATAGTAAACACATTGGATGAAAGAGGGCAGCGATGGCTACGTTTTGAGGGTAAAATCAGACCTGTAGAGCAAACGCTGCGGACACAGCAGCAGTTTTAAAAAAGATTTTAAGATTAATTTTGTCGCTCCTCTCACTCTGGCAGTTGAGCTGTCTCACTCTAGCCCCAACATTCCGTCCCATACACACCCATTATAAACGCTGAAACGGCTGAAAAAACATCATGAAACTTAAACTGGAACTGAAGAAAAGTATAACAGATATTGAAAAGATAAATACAAGTTGAATAGTTGAATGTCTTGTCTTCGTTTTAAAGTTTGAATGGTGGCTCTATGTCAACGTATGTTGAAGTAGATACAGTTTGAAAATGAGTAAGTTGAATGAGGATTTGAAGGGTCTCCCCATTGAAATACATGGGAAAATTTTGTTGAAAAAAGTTGAATAAAATTAAAAATATAAATGTTATAAATGAGAAAAGTAGAAGCAGTCGTGTCCAAAAGAAGAGGAATCTAACGGTGTTTGAATGGTTTTTCTAAGTTGAACGGTTTTGAAGGAGATAGAGTACAAAAAACGTACGGAATCCAGAATAAAATATAACTAGAAAGTGCATTTTCTGAAGAAACTGCAGTGTGAATGCTTGAATCTGAATATATGCGCTGAAATGAATTAATTGCTGAATTTTAAGTTAAAAATGTTGAATGAGATGAAAAATACAGAAATTTGCACCTGAAAACAAAAAAGCTGAACTGCTAAAAGCTGACATCCACAGAGAAGAAGTTAGAAAACAGCTGAAAATGTTTTAAATGTAAATTAGAAAAACCTGAAAAATGAGAAAAGACTATTTAGAGTCAGAAAACATCTGAATGAATATTAAAAGTTCATATTCTTTGAATCACTGAATGACTAAAATATGGTCCCTCCACTTGGATCCACACAGTTTTAAAGGTTTACATCTCTGAGCTTTGAAAGACACGCTGTTGGAAAGAGAAGAACGATGGCTTCATTTTGAGGGTAAAATGATGGCTGTAGACCAAACACTGTGGACACAGCAGCTGTTGAAAGAGAAGTGTTCAAGATGAATCTTGGCAGAGTGAGAGAGAGCTCGTTAGGCAGGCAGGTGTGAGCCTGGTTGCTATAGTGACTGAGCCAGGGGCTCCATACACACGCACACAGACATGCACCTCACTTTTGCTGCTTAAAATGAACAGAAAAGTCAGCCCCAAACAAATCCTTCCCAAATGAAAAGTACATGTCGTATTGACAAAATTCTTTCACCGTGAGCGGCAGCAATGTCTAGTCTACCTAATTCTCAGTTTTCATGCCTGTAGAGTTTATTATATGGACGTGGTGACAGTGTAAAGACAGCCTGCTCTTCTGATTTTCAAAGGAACTTTCTGAGCCACTTTAACATTGGAGTCTATGGAGGAGTTGGAGGGAGGAGGCTGTGCTTTGGTGACATTTATGAAAGAACCATAACACCTAGTACAATAGTAAACACATTGGATGAAAGAGGACAGCGATGGCTACGTTTTGAGGGTAAAATCATACCTGTAGATCAAACGCTGTGGACACAGCAGCAGTTTTTAAAAAAGATTTTAAGATTAATTTTTTCGCTCCTCTCACTCTAGCAGTTCAGCTGTCTCACTCTAGCCCCAACATTCCGTCCCATACACACCCATTATAAACTCTGAAACGGCTGAAAAAACATCATGAAACTTAAACTGGAACTGAAGAAAAAGTATAACAGATATTGCAAAGATAAATACAAGTTGAATAGTTGAATGTCTTGTCTTCGTTTTAAAGTTTGAATGGTAGCTCTATGTCAACGTATGTTGAAGTAGATACAGTTTAAAGAGGAGTGAGTTGAATGAGAATTTGAAGGGTCTCTCCATTGAAATACATGGGAAATTTTTGTTGAAAAAAGTTGAATAAAATTAAAAATATAAATGTTATAAATGAGAAAAATAGAAGCAGTCATGTCCTAAAGAAGAGGAATCTAATGGTGTTTGAATGGTTTTTCTAAGTTGAACGGTTTTGAAGGAGATAGAGTACAAAAAACGTACGGAATATATAATAAAATATAACTAGAAAGTGCATTTTCTGAAGAAACTGCAGTGTGAATGCTTGAATCTGAATATATGCACTGAAAAGAATTAATTGCTGAATTTTAAGTTAAAAATGTTGAATGAGATGAAAAATACAGAAATTTTCACCTGAAAACAAAAGTGCTGAACTGCTAAAAGCTGACAAGCACAGAGAAGAAGTTGGAAAATAGCTAAAAATGTTTTAAATGTAAATTAGAAAAACCTAAAAAATGAGAAGACTATTTAGAGTCAGAAAACATCTGAATGAATATTAAAAGTTCATATTCTTTGAATCACTGAATGACTAAAATATGATCACTCCACTTGGATCCACACAGTTTTAAAGATTTACATCTCTGAGCTTTGAAAGACACGCTGTTGGAAAGAGAAGAACGATGGCTTCATTTTGAGGGTAAAATGATGGCTGTAGGGCAAATACTGTGGACACAGCAGCTGTTGAAAGAGAAGTGTTCAAGATGAATCTTGGCAGAGTGAGAGAGAGCTCGTTAGGCAGGCAGGTGTGAGCCTGGTTGCTATAGTGACTGAGCCAGGGGCTCCATACACACGCACACAGACATGCACCTCACTTTTGCTGCTTAAAATGAACTGAAAAGTTAGGCCGAAACAAATCGTTCCCAAATGAAAAGTACAGGTCCTATTGACGAAATTCCTTCACCGTGAGCGGCAGCAATGTCCAGTCTACCTAATTCTCAGTTTTCATGCCTGTGGAGTTTATTATATGGACGTGGTGACAGTGTCAAAACACCATGCTCTTCTGATTTTCAAACGAACCTTCTGAGCCATTTTAACATTAGAGTCTATGGAGGAGTTGGAGGGAGGAGGCTGTGCTTTGGTGACATTTATGAAAGAACCATAACACCTAGTACAATAGTAAACACATTGGATGAAAGAGGACAGCGATGGCTACGTTTTGAGGGTAAAATCATACCTGTAGACCAAACACCGTGGACACAGCAGCAGTTTTAAAAAATATTTTCAGATTAATTTTTTTGCTCCTCTCACTCTAGCAGTTCAGCTGTCTCACTCTAGCCCCAACATTCCGTCCCATACACACCCATTATAAACTCTGAAACGGCTGAAAAAACATCATGAAACTTAAACTGGAACTGAAGAAAAAGTATAACAGATATTGAAAAGATAAATACAAGTTGAATAGTTGAATGTCTTGTCTTCGTTTTAAAGTTTGAATGGTGGCTCTATGTCAACCTATGTTGAAGTAGATACAGTTTGAAAATGAGTAAGTTGAATGAGGATTTGAAGGGTCTCCCCATTGAAATACATGGGAAATTTTTGTTGAAAAAAGTTGAATAAAATTAAAAATATAAATGTTAAAAATGAGAAAAATAGAAGCAGTCATGTCCAAAAGAAGAGGAATCTAACGGTGTTTGAATGGTTTTTCTAAGTTGAACGGTTTTGAAGGAGATACAGTACAAAAAACGTACGGAATATATAATAAAATATAATAATAATAATAATAAAGATTAGAAGAACAATACTGTGAATGCTTTTACAAGCATTCACACTAATAACTAGAAAGTGCATTTTCTGAAGAAACTGCAGTGTGAATGCTTGAATCTGAATGTATGCACTGAAATGAATTAATTGCTGAATTTTAAGTTAAAAATGTTGAATGAGATGAAAAATACAGAAATTTGCACCTGAAAACAAAAAAGCTGAACTGCTAAAAGCTGACAACCACAGAGAAGAAGTTGGAAAAGAGCTGAAAATGTTTTAAATGTAAATTACCCAGCCAACATTTATATGTGGGGCCCATATGGTTTGGAAATGGGCTGAAAAATGGGCCCCATATAGGATTGTCCGCGGGTTCCGTAATGGCCCCATATTAAATGCCCATCTCGGTGTTATATTGGTAAAATCTGGGAACTAAATGTGCCCCAACTGGGCAAATTACACAGAAACCCACCCGGGCCCCATCTTTCAAGTTTTTGTGGGTACCATGTGGGTACCACAAAGGCTAAAAAATGGGTTTTAAGTGGGATTGTCCGCGGGTTCCATAATGGCCCCATTTTATAAGCCCATCTCGGTGTTATATTGGTAAAATCTGGGAACTAAATGTGCCCCAACTGGGCAAAGTACACAGAAACCCACCCGGGCCCCATCTTTCAAGTTTTTGTGGGTACCATGTGGGTACCACAAAGGCTAAAAAGTGGGTTTTAAGTGGGATTGTCCGCGGGTTCCATAATGGCCCCATTTTATAAGCCCATCTCGGTGTTATATTGGTAAAATCCGGGAACTAAATGTGCCCCAAATGGGCAAAGTACACAGAAACCCACCTGGGCCCCATCTTTCAAGTTTTTGTGGGTACCATGTGGGTACCACAAAGGCTAAAAAGTGGGTTTTAAGTGGGATTGTCCGCAGGTTCCATAATGGCCCCATATTAAATGCCCATCTCGGTGTTATATTGGTAAAATCTGGGAGCTAAATGTGCCCCAAATGGGCAAAGTACACAGAAACCCACCCGGGCCCCATTTTTCAAGTTCTTAGTGGGTACAACATGAGGAAAACATGAGCTAAAAAGTTTGAATGGCATTATCAGTGGGTTCTGTAGTTGCATCTTACTTCTAGTTTGAATTGGCTAATTTCTGGCACTGAATGGGCCCCATGTAGTAAAACAGTCACAAAATCAATTTTTCAGACGGCTAATATGGGTTCTGTGACACAAAGACACCAAATATATTAAAGCTGACCGCAAACAAAAACTAGTTTGTTAATAAAACCATTTCAAAAATCACAAGGGTACACAAAACAAAAGTTTTCACATTTATTTTGTCCAACAACTGTGATTTTAAGTAACTGTATTCCAAAGTGCGTAAACTTTTAAAAAACTAGAAATGTCAAACTACATCAAAATTCCTTAGATATTCAGAACTGTTGCAACAGTGAGAAAAAGTCAGATGGAAAACTCAAAAGCTTATCTTGAATCAGCAGGGTTTCTTTTTTTGTTTTTTTACAGAGCCGTAAGTCTATTTTGTACCCTTGCAGCCCTCGGTCCTCCTCTGTCTTTAGCTCCAGTGAACCACTTGGACAGAGCCTTCTCTGCTTCTTGCAAGTTGACTTCTGATGTTAAATAATTCTTCTTCAGTGCCTCTGCAAATGAAGAAGAAAAATGGGCAAGCCAAAGTAAAGTTAATCTTAGTTTACTTAATTTGGTGATGATTTGCAAAGAACAATGTTTATTTCACTTTATTGCCTCAAAAAAATATATATAAATTGCATGATAACCAATCTCAGTTACACTTTCAAATACTTTATTAAAAAAGTTTAGTTTTCTAAAGTTCAAATGTCTCAAGTGAAACTAACTTACCATACACAATATTAAAAAGACGCAAATCTCTGAACTTTTTTTTCCCCATGTCGGCCAAGCATACTGTACTCCACAGCCAGCTCAGGTGATATGAGGAATTTCATCATCCTTCTTGTGGCATCGTCTACACTTGTTCCCCCTGTATCTGCTACCATGGCAACCTGAGGGGAACATACAAAAAGGACAGATTAGAAACTAGCATCTGGTTAGGATGCCTCCCTGGTGAGGTGTTTTGGGCACGTCCCACCAGGAAGAGACCCAGAACAACCAGGACATGCTGGAGGGACAATGTTTTTCGGCTGGCCTGGGAATGCCTTGGACCAAGTGCCTGGAGAGAGCGAAGTCTGGGCCTCTCTACTTAGTACCGGATTGGGTCGAGGGGCAGCAGCCTAAGCTTAAGATAATGGACCGGAATGGAGGATAAATGGACGCTTTACATATTGCTTAATGTTTACTGTGTGGTGATAAAAAAAAACATATGGTAGTAAACACAAGCTAAACTAAAAAAATTAATTGCGGTTCCTTAACCCTTTATCCCCAATAATGTTACGCAGGATAACCGGAATTATATATTGTTTTAGCTGTAAAAGTGTCATAAAATCAGCTGTGAGTGTGTGTGCTTTTGTCCCTTTTTTCAGTATTACTACTACTTTACACATCTGGTAGGTTTTTTCCTCTACTGTATACTATATGAATGTAATCAAGGATTAATAACAGAAAAAAAAAGAAATTGAAATTTTGCCATTTTTACTGAAGGCAATCAAAATGTACATGAATAAAATATTTAAATTAGTCAATTCAAATTAATAACTCTAAAACACTGAATAAAATCAAGTATTTGACCCTATGGTTTATTTTCGGACATCTCTTTTCTTCTAAAAGTCCAGGCTTGACGAGACAGGTTTGGAAAAACCTGTCGCTGGCGACTTTTTGGGGGCTAAAGGGTTACAATAAATAGGAATTGGCCAAAATTTGTATAAACTATCATAGCAGAACAAAGTGAAAAAAAAATCTTTATCTGTTATCAGAATCAAATATTTGATTAGAATAAAAAATTTAACTTTCTGGAAGATTTCTCGTTACATCTGTCATAAAAGTAACAACATCTCAGAAAAGAAACATGATAGCAACAGAAAAATATGATAGCAGTGTGATGTGATGGTCCCTGGCCAGATTTTTACACATATTATAAGCCCTGTGACACAAAAACCACTGAACACGCACAGACTGTTTTCCTTCGTGGTAATGAAGAAAAATGCTGGTCTGGTATGTAAAAGGGAATTTATTCTTCCAGGACCTGAAGCTCCGTAATGCAGCCCTCCAACAGCCAAACCTATCTGTTCTCTGATTGTCTTGATGCATGATCAATCATCCAGGTAAGTAAATCTCCAAAAGTTGATTCTGTTCATCTGGACGTAGCGCTTTCAGCATTTTCTCCCACTGAAAACGCTACGTCCAGATGAACAGAATCAACTTCTGGAGATGTTCTCTGATTGGATTGTTTAATTGGTGATTGACATGAAATTGACCAATCAGCTGAAAGGAAGAAAAATAGGGTCAAAATTTGGATGTGTAAGTATAAATCCACACACAGCCAGGAAAGCCGAGCGCAGAGTTGTTTGTAGCACCAATTCAGCCAGAGTGGAGCCAGATGGATTTTCCATCCATCCACACTGTAAAGTCTATAGACCAGCAAGTGATAAATTAACAGTGTTGTTGGTATTTTCTAAAACAGTTGTATGCAATAGGAATTGCTGTTTATAGTCCTCCTGTATATCTGCATGTTGCCTCCCAATTAAAACCTGTGATAATGGAGATTCAAATTCATGTCATACCTATAACAACAGTTATCAAGTATCCGGATCGACCTTTACTGATGTGCTTAAAGGAAAATTGTTATTTCCATGTATTTTCCTGTTCTGCCTTCAATTTTGAGGACTTCCCCCCACATTTCTAGTTGTGACAGTGCACTACAACAAAAAAATCTGCTGTGATTTACATTTGTTGAATGAGCAATTTTGTAAAATAGTCTATTTTTGTATGCACAGTTTACAAATCTGTCCTGTACAGCATGGACTGATTGCATGCTAAAAAGTTGTTGCTTAAAAATAAAACAATACATTTTTAATTAATAACATCAGCACAAAGCCTTGTTATTAATTAGATGTACAATTTCTATAGAATACGAAACAACTCAGTTCATTTTTGATCATATCAATACCAGCATATTACACAACTAGTGATGGATTTCCGGCTCTTTTTAGAGAACCGGCTCTTTTGGCTCCCAACCGGCTCTTCAGGTTGTTTTGTTGCTTTAATTAATTTATTATTAACAACAATATAAAATTATGCACAAGAGGAATTACTAATGTAAAAAAAGAAACGTGGTTGTATTTATATATGTTTATATATAAATATATACGGTGGCCCCTAGAGACAAAACACGTACAAACCCTAAAACACATTTCTAGCGTTAACTGAACTTCCAAAACAGAGCTACCTAGATCACTTAAATTACACAATTGAAAGCATATGTGTATTGTTTGTGTATTTATACACAAGCACTCATATATATTCAAATAATTCCATAAACTGTTCATTTACCTGTTACTACCACACACCAAATCCGGTCGTTGGTACTTCCTGGCTTGTGTAGCCACTAGGTAACAAAAGCTCAACACTGTGCCTAGCATCCTGGAGCACTTCTGTTGTGTTTTGTAAGTGCTTCGGAGTTTGTACGTGCTTTGTCTCTAGTGGGCACCGTAAATATACTTTTATTTATTCTCTCCACATAAAATGTAATAAATAAATCATATAATACAAAAAACAACTATTTACATTTCAACTTCTATTTAAATTTTCAGCTTTTTCCTTTTAAACAAATTTAAAGTGAAACAACTGCAAACCACAACACAAATATAAATTAAAATATGAAAACAAAAAGAAGATGCACATTCTCTGTCATATGGGCCTGCATGAATAAACTTTCTGAATCCTTTATCATCCGCAATTGAAAGTAGTTGTGGATGATTACTATACCTTTCTAATGTGACGTTGTTGTCCCTGGCTCTCTTTCTCTCTCTCTCTCATGCTCTGTTACTGTGCTACTGCGAGTGTAACTACCGCCCCTCCCCCCTCTTCCCAGCGCAAAGCACAATGCGGAGTGAAGCGGAAAAAGTGCGAGAGAGAGGGTGAGAGAAAGAAAAAGAAAAAAACATGCTCGCGTCGTTCACTTCAAAGAGTCGACTCTAAGAGCTGTTTCGTTTCGACCAACACATCACCAACAACCATGATGAAAAACGCTCATCTGCTTCCATCACGATCAGCTGATTAACATTGAGCTGCTGCAGTCAACACCATCAAACTAACTTAGTGTTTAATGTTATGTTATTTAATGCTTTTATTTTTAAATCTTTACCAGAGCTTAAAGACTGTAGATGTTCACACCTGGTGTTAGAAAACCGAGCTCACAGCAGTATTTTTTTTTATAACAGGAAATTTAAATTTTTATTGGTTACCGTGTTTATTACCACTTTTATCAGTAATGTACTTCCTATAAAATATAGATTTGATAAGTTACCGGTTTATTGAAATCAGCTAGTGAACACATCGATCACTTTATTGAACTACACGCCTTGCACTCTTGTGAGCTCCCTTTACTAGCAGCAGGTGTGAATATTTGTAGTCCAAAATGCAGATAAAGATTAGAATAACAAGGCAATGTAAAATCAGTTTAATGCAGTTTGCAGTAGCAGCTCAGATGGAAATCAGCCAATTGTGAGGAGAGCAGAGGACCAAAACTGTCAGAGTTGTGGGACAAGTGAAGAGAACACTGTTGGTATTATTGTTAGCATAAAAGATGGAAATTTAAATAAATGTTAAATTTTAAAATTGATCATTGCCTCCTGTGCCTAAATATATATATATATATATATATATATATATATGTGTATGTATATATGTGTGTGTATATGTACTGAATACCACAAAAAAATGAAGTAATGCACTCCTTTCAAGGATGCCCCAAAGACCATCACTTTTCAAAAATAATACAAATAATATGAAAGTTACTTACATGCTAAAGATGGTGCTTGTGATCTTGAAGAATCTAAACGTGATAAGGAAATGAAAGAAAGTGCATGAGAAAAAAAAATACAAACATTTTCGTTTTTTCCCAGGATAATTCAATATAAAAGATTCTCTTACTAATGCACAAAATGAACAGTGTAATTAAAAGTTTGAAAGGCACTGCATGTGTTTATATGGTAAACTGACTAATTCAAGCAGCAAACACTAGCAGTGCAAAAATGTATCTAACTAGCTGACAGACTTTAAAGTCACAGGAAGATATATCAAAATGGTGACTTATGCCAGAACAAATGTCTTGACAGACATAATTCCTAAATTCCTTTAAGTAAAAAATTGGTGACATAGTAATAAGTGGTCCCTAGTGGTTTACAAATTATTACATGGCTTGTTAATTTTTTATTAAATTATTAAGAAGCCAGATGACTTCAAAACATTTACAAATTACTATAAAGCACTATCCAAACTTCAAAACAAGTGGCAAAATCTCCAAATTAAAAGTAAATTTGATTATACTTAAAAATATGCAAAAACTAATTTAGTGGAATTTTTACCTGCTCAAGAATACATTAAACATGCACTATTTAATTGAAAAGAACAAAATTTGTGTATTT
The DNA here is from genome assembly GCF_001858045.2 of Oreochromis niloticus. Classification (NCBI taxonomy): domain Eukaryota; kingdom Metazoa; phylum Chordata; class Actinopteri; order Cichliformes; family Cichlidae; genus Oreochromis; species Oreochromis niloticus. Next base: position 16,243 of record NW_020327221.1, on the reverse strand, counting down.
TTAGAAAGAATTATTAAATATTTGGGGATACTAGCCATAAAGAGGGTCTCGTACATTTACGGGCATCTAATTTCCTGGATTTAATGGTTTAAAAGTTTAATAGGTCTTTGAACTTGATAATAAAATTGAGTCCATTATTAGCAAAAAAAATTTACAAAAGAGCAAAAAAATGCTTAATATATAATAATTGTTTTAAACTTAAGCTTTGTAAGTGTAGCAGATTTCATTATGTCTGTAATTTTTTATTTAGCCCCACAGTAGTAAAAGCCATAAATGGGAGTTAGATTTATTACTAGTATTTTTACACAGCATTCAGCTATAGTAACATGTTCTGCATTTTCCTACTTCACCATCTGATCTGAACAGCTGCACTCTCTTAATTAATTAATAACCTAACATTTCTCAGTAACCAATAACTAGATGGAACAGCACAGTATCTAACAGATCAGACAGTGTTTGAGCTAAAGAAGCTGTGTGTTTCTTTTGGGGGCTTTTTGCACACTGATCCACCACGTTTTCCTATAGTACAATGCATATCTGGTAACATTACCGTAAACGTGACCAGTAGGTTCACGTTCAGATCAGAAAACTGTTTCAGCTGCAGGCATCTACTCCTGTAATATAAACAATAACCTCATACACCTCATGTTTTACACCCCTATAAGGTGGGCTTGCTACACTGCACATGAATATTACGTGACATGGTATGACTAGCTCATGTTCAAACATTTAAGATACTGTTCAGCCATTTTGTTTACTGGGTAGTGCATAATGGCCGAGTTAGCTGAGCAGGAATCTACTAAAGCCAAAAAAAAATAATATATTTTTTTTAAATTAATTACAAAAACCTTTTAGGAAAACCTAAGAAACAGTTGCAGAAGCACAGAAAAAAAAAACTGCCGTGTACGTTATAATATGTAAATTCAAAAACTGTATAGAGAGAATGGCGCAATAAAAACAGAGTAAGATAAGATGAATTTTTTCGAGTAGAATATAGGCAGCAAGAGTTTTGTAATTAACTTTAAATTATGTTTGCCAAAGACAATGCAGTAAATTAACCCAGTTCTACCTGCTAGCTAAAGATGTTATGCTTCTCCCCCTATTACCGTTTAGGACGACTATAGAAAGTTACTAAATTAACCATTGATGAAAACTTAGAAAACTTTAAGTATTTACCTTTGTCATAGTTTTCGATTCTTTGGTATCCTTTTGTCCTCTACGTTCTCAAACACCAGGGAGAGAAAAGGCGCAACTGACGAAAGACCGCGAAGACTAGACGCTAGGCAGTGCAATCTGCTCCTCCCTGTTTTTAAACGAGCCAATAGGAGCTGCTCACATTAAAAACAACTTTATTTAAAAAGTCATTTTACACCTGATACAAAAATTTTAAAAGTCAAACAATGCACAAGTTTAAAAGAACAATTTTATTTATTTAAGCATAGGGATGGTTAATATGTTTAAAAAATTAATACATAATATTTATCAAATAATTGTCACCCAAATCAACATCATAATAAAAATATAATTAATAAAATATATAATAATGATAAGAAGAATAATAACAGTTTACCTAAAAGCTCTTCTAACATTAGACTGCTTTTGAAAAGTTTCAATAGTGTCAATACACCATAAGGACAAGGGAGTTTCACAGTTGAAGTGTGACTGCTTGTAAGACCCCATTCCCTCTCCTTTCCAATAGTTCAAAGAAAATATAAATTATTTCTGGTTATATAATCTGAGGTCACAAGTTTGAAGAGTAACATTTTAACAGATCGGTAATATACTTCAGGAGCTTTACTGGATCTGATTAACCAAAACTTCCAACTTCCATGTAGCTAACTGTCTTTTCTGTAATACAGTAGAGTGTCTCTGATCTACTAAAAATCCTCAATTGCATGTTTGCTCAAGTAAATAGTCTTAATTGTTTGAACAACCAGTAATCCTTAATTTGCAAATGCCAAATCTGGATTTTGTCTGTGTAATTCGCTTTTATCTTAGGTTTTTTATTTGTATTTTTTGCTTTTCTTTTTTTCTACTCTTGTGTCCGTTTTAATCACTTATTATTGCTGCTGTGACAAGTGAATTTACCTAAGAAGAATCATGAAGTCCTTATTTTATCTTATCTGAGCCTCACCATGCAGAGCGCTGAAAGTTCAAATTAAGTACTTAAAATGAAATCTAAAATTAAAAAGTAACCAGTTTCAAACCAGTTATTTGGAATAGTGTGCAGAGTGTTTTGAGTAACATTGAATGTTCAAAAACATCAAAGTTCTTATAGTCTCACTTGACAGCTGGGTTGTAGTGTCTGATAACACATAACATCTTGAGGTCTCAACGTGGACTTTAAGTACATTCACTAGCCAAGGCTAAATACTGAGAGGGTCAAAAATGAAGGGTAAAGAACATCTGACTGTACGTAAGGATAGCAAAAGTGATAGACTGAGGTTGTGCCAAATATGTTAAAGTTAGGGTGATTCGTTAGAGAATGGTACCCCATGGGTGCCGTCTGCAGGTTATAAAAGAGAGTTATGTTCATACTTTCTTTTGAGATTCTTTTTACAATTTGACTTTCAGAACTCCCTGGGTTGTGTGCAATCTGTGATGGGCTTGTTTGGAATAAATCCTCCTTTATTCAAATAACACTTTCTCAGACTCTTCACAGAAGAAGAATCCTCACATACGCATGTGCTACTATTTTGAACCAGTGTACACATTTACCATCACTGACCCAACTAGGACCTACATTGGATGCCCACCCATATGGATTTAATGTTAGAAACCCATGTGGGTCCCAGATATACTAAACAATCTTGAGCCCATGTAAAATATATGCCCATATTAACTTAACATAACCCATTTGGGGCCCACATAGACATGTTTTCAGGGTCTGACTTGCATTTGCCCATGTGTGACCCATATAGTTTGACCAGGTGGGCCCCACCTATGTCATCAGTACCAAAACATATATACTGATTACCTAACTTTGCCCCACCTGGGGCACACAGCAAATGCTTTTCTTTAAATGACTGTGTTTGCCCATGTCTAACCCATGTGAAAAACCCAAGTGGGTTCTACGTGTGTTTCCCATTTTGAACCAAGTGAAGTGTTTCCCATGTTTGACCCAGCCAGGACCTACTATATGTTTCCACTTGGTTTTGCCAATATGGCTTTAATGTGAGAAACCCAAGTAGGTCCCATATATACTAAACAATCTTGAGCCCACATAAAATATATGCCCATATTAACTTAACATAACCCACCTGGGGCCCACATAGACATGTTTTCAGGGTCTGACTTGCATTTGCCCATGTGTGACCCATATAGTTTGACCAGGCGGGCCCCACCTGTGTCATCGATACTAAAACATATATTGATTACCTCACTTTGCCCCACCTGGGGCCCACATAGACATGTTTTCAGGGTCTGACTTGCATTTGCCCATGTGCGACCCACATAGTTTGACCAGGTGGGCCCCACCTATGTCATCAGTGCTAAAAAAAAATATATTGATTACCTCACTTTGCCACCTGGGGCCCACATAGACATGTTTTCAGGGTCTGACTTGCATTTGCCCGTGTGTGACCCATATAGTTTGACCAGGTGGGCCCCACCTGTGTCATCGATACTAAAACATATATTGATTACCTCACTTTGCCCCACCTGGGGCCCACATAGACATGTTTTCAGGGTCTGACTTGCATTTGCCCATGTGCGACCCACATAGTTTGACCAGGTGGGCCCCACCTATGTCATCAGTGCTAAAAAAAATATATTGATTACCTCACTTTGCCCCACCTGGGGCCCACATAGACATGTTTTCAGGGTCTGACTTGCATTTGCCCATGTGTGACCCATATAGTTTGACCAGGTGGGCCCCACCTGTGTCATCGATACTAAAACATATATTGATTACCTCACTTTGCCCCACCTGGGGCACACAACAAAAGCCTATCCTTAAATGACTGTGTTTGCCCATGTCTATCCCAGGTGGAAAACCCAAGTGGGTCCTACATGTGTTTCCCATTTTGGACCAAGTTAAGTGTTTCCCATGTTTGACCCAGCTAGGACCTACTAAAATTGCCCACTTGGGATTGCCCATATGGGTTTAATGTGAAGAACCCAAGTAGGCCCCATACAAAAAGCCCAGTTTGAGCCCATGCCCACATGATACCCATCCAGCCCGAGCAAAAACCAAGTGGGGCCCATATATACATGTTGGCTGGGTAGAAAAACATAAGAAATGACAAAAGACTATTTAGAGTCAGAAAACATCTGAATGAATATTAAAAGTTCATATTCTTTGAATCACTGAATGACTGAAATGTGATCCCTCCACTTGGATCCACACAGTTTAAAAACTTTACATCTCTGAGCTTTGAAAGACACTGTGTTGGAAAGAGAAGAACGATGGCGACGTTTTGAGGGTAAAATGATGGCTGTAGACCAAACACTGTGGACACAGCAGCAGTTGAAAGAGAAGTGTTTAAGATGAATCTTGGCAGAGTGAGAGACAGAGCTCATTAGGCAGGCAGGTGTGAGCCTGGTTGCTATAGTGACTGCACCCACTGGCTCCATACACACGCGCACAGACATGCACCTCACTTTTGCTGCTTAAAATGAACAGAAAAGTCAGGCCAAAACAAATCGCTCCCAAATGAAAAGTACAGGTCCTATTGACGAAATTCTTTCACCGTGAGCGACAGCAATGTCCAGTCTACCTAATTCTCAGTTTTCATGCTTGTGGAGTTTATTATATGGACGTGGTGACAGTGTAAAGACAGCCTGTACTTCTGGTTTTCAAACGAACCTTCTGAGCCATTTTAACATTAGAGTCTATGGAGGAGTTGGAGGGAGGAGGCTGTGCTTTGGTGACATTTATGAAAGAACCATAACACCTAGTACAATAGTAAACACATTGTATGAAAGAGGACAGCGATGGCTACGTTTTGAGGGTAAAATTATACCTGTAGACCAAACACCGTGGACACAGCAGCAGTTTTAAAAAATATTTTAAGATTAATTTTTTTGCTCCTCTCACTCTAGCAGTTGAGCTGTCTCACTCTAGCCCCAACATTCCGTCCCATACACACCCATTATAAACTCTGAAACGGCTGAAAAAACATCATGAAACTTAAACTGGAACTGAAGAAAAAGTATAATAGATATTGAAAAGATAAATACAAGTTGAATAGTTGAATGTCTTGTCTTCGTTTTAAAGTTTGAATGGTGGCTCTATGTCAATGTATATGGAAGTCGATACAGTTTAAAGAGGAGTAAGTTGAATGAGGATTTGAAGGGTCTCCCCATTGAAATACATGGGAAATTTTTGTTGAAAAAAGTTGAATAAAATTAAAAATATAAATGTTAAAAATGAGAAAAATAGAAGCATTCATGTCCAAAAGAAGAGGAATCTAACGGTGTTTGAATGGTTTTTCTAAGTTGAACGGTTTTGAAGGAGATAGACTACAAAAAACGTACGGAATATATAATAAAATATAATAATAATAAAGATTAGAAGAACAATACTGTGAATGCTTTTACAAGCATTCACACTAACTAGAAAGTGCATTTTCTGAAGAAACTGCAGTGTGAATGCTTGACTCTGAATATATGCGCTGAAATGAATTAATTGCTGAATTTTAAGTTAAAAATGTTGAATGAGATGAAAAATACAGAAATTTGCACCTGAAAACAAAAGTGCTGAACTGCTAAAAGCTGAAATCCACACAGAAGAAGTTGGAAAAGAGCTGAAAATGTTTTAAATGTAAATTAGAAAAACCTAAGTAATGAGAACAGAAAATTTAGAGTCAGAAAACATCTGAATGAATATTAAAAGTTCATATTCTTTGAATCACTGAATGACTAAAATGTGATCCCTCCACTTGGATCCACACAGTTTTAAAGCTTTACATCTCTGAGCTTTGAAAGACACAGTGTTGGAAAGAGAAGAACGATGGCGACGTTTTGAGGGTAAAATGATGTCTGTAGAGCAAACACTGTGGACACAGCAGCAGTTGAAAGAGAAGTGTTTAAGATGAATCTTGGCACAGTGAGAGAGAGAGACAGAGCTCATTAGGCAGGCAGGTGTGAGCCTGGTTGCTATAGTGACTGCACCCAATGGCTCCATACACACGCACACAGACATGCACCTCACTTTTGCTGCTTAAAATGAACAGAAAAGTCAGCCCCAAACAAATCCTTCCCAAATGAAAAGTACAGGTCCTATTGACGAAATTCTTTCACCGTGAGCGGCAGCAATGTCCAGTCTACCTAATTCTCAGTTTTCATGCCTGAGGAGTTTATTATATGGACGTGGTGACAGTGTAAAAACACCATGCTCTTCTGATTTTCAAACGAACCTTCTGAGCCATTTTAACATTAGAGTCTATGGAGGAGTTGGAGGGAGGAGGCTGTGCTTTGGTGACATTTATGAAAGAACCATAACACCTAGGACAATAGTAAACACATTGGATGAAAGAGGACAGCGATGGCTACGTTTTGAGGGTAAAATCATACCTGTAGACCAAACACCGTGGACACAGCAGCAGTTTTAAAAAAGATTTTAAGATTTATTTTTTTGCTCCTCTCACTCTAGCAGTTCAGCTGTCGCACTCTAGCCCCAACATTCCGTCCCATACACACCCATTATAAACTCTGAAACGGCTGAAAAAACATCATGAAACTTAAACTGGAACTGAAGAAAAAGTATAACAGATATTGCAAAGATAAATACAAGTTGAATAGTTGAATGTCTTGTCTTCGTTTTAAAGTTTGAATGGTAGCTCTATGTCAACGTATGTTGAAGTAGATACAGTTTAAAGAGGAGTGAGTTGAATGAGAATTTGAAGGGTCTCTCCATTGAAATACATGGGAAATTTTTGTTGAAAAAAGTTGAATAAAATTAAAAATATAAATGTTATAAATGAGAAAAATAGAAGCAGTCATGTCCTAAAGAAGAGGAATCTAATGGTGTTTGAATGGTTTTTATAAGTTGAACGGTTTTGAAGGAGATAGAGTACAAAAAACGTACGGAATATATAATAAAATATAACTAGAAAGTGCATTTTCTGAAGAAACTGCAGTGTGAATGCTTGAATCTGAATGTATGCACTGAAATGAATTAAATACTGAATATTAAGCTAAAAATGCTGAATTAGCTGGAAAATACAGAATTTGTAAGCTGAAAACAAAAGTGCAGAACTTTTGAAAGCTGATTTTCACACAGAAGAAGTTGGAAAATAGCTGAACATGTTTAAAATATAAATTAGAAAAAGATGAGTAATGACAAAAGAAAATTTAGTCAGAAAACCTCTGAATGAAAAACAAAAGTTCATATTCTTCTAATCACTTAAAGAGTGGAATTATGTATTATAAATCTCTAATTCATAAAAAAATAATAAAAATAATTGTAAAAACAAATTTGTTGAATTGAACTGAAAAGATGAACAAACATTCTGGAGAAAATACAAGCTTTAATATCCAGGATAATGTTTTTCAGGCATATACACATGTGTATATCATGTTTAATGGTATTACATACATCAATTTGTTTTGTATGTCATAGAAAATAACATAAAAATCTTAAGTCATATTGTACAGCTTCTTTCTGAAAAGAACTTAAATTAATTCAACAAATGTTTTTTTCGAAATACAATAAAAATCATTTTAAAAAGAGACGTTTGCAATGTTTTAAGGTGTTAATAATCTGATCCTGTCATGTGTCTGTTCAACTTTAGTTTTTGGCACAGACTCGATTCTTAAAGAACAAATTACCAAATAATAAACAAATAAAATTGAAATTAAAGTAGCTTTTTTTGTTAAACACTTCACAGGAGAATAAATAAAAATAACAAAATTAAATAAGCAAATAAAAATAATAAGCAACATATGAAATACATGAAAATTCAACTTTTAAAACCACAATCCTGAACCTTTAAATTGTGTTGGTTTCTTAGAACATGGCTGAACAGCTGTTTCTATCGGTCTACTGATCTGTCTACACATCTTTTTATTACTCATTCTTTTTTATGTTTTATTGTAAACAGTGTCCACACAGTGGTAAAAGAGAACTGTATAGAGATTTTTGAGTGAACTCAAATGAAAGCCTAAGGTGGTGACACAGTTTAACACATACAAATAATCAAATAAACACATTAGTCCTTTTTGTGGATAAATAAGTATCATTAGTTTACAGCATTGTTCAGCCATGCCACTAAATGCTTTTTTACACAGTGTTTTAACCTGGGCTCAGACACAAAGTCACAAATTTAGTTAGTCCCTGACTTTGAGTTGTGGTTATGACTAATTATTATACACAAGGCTTAATCTATCTGAACTCTAAGGACACAAATATGAAAAAACCTATACTTACCAGCTGATACCCCACACTACACACTAGGTGTGCCATGTGACCTGAAACTTTGGTACAAACTCATCATAATTATTCTGTTAACACTGTTTCTTTAACACTGTTTGTGTTGCTGTTCAGCAGTTTAAAATGTTTTAGACTGGATTGCATGGAATGAATTTGAGTTCTCTTGGGGGGTTTTTGTGTGTGTTTTGTTCTTAGCAGATTCTTTCTTTACATACTGTTGAATTCCAGTTACCACATTTCTGGTCATATGACATCCTGAGTGCCCACTTAAAAAAATCCCCACAGTTAATTCAACATTAAAACAAAATAAAAATATGTTAAATAAATAAAGGTTTGCTCTGTGATGAAATGTTAAATAAGCATACATTGTACAGAGCACTAACAATGAAAACAATCCTTTAGCCTGTTGATCAGAGAGAGGCAGTCATTATGTCCATTTAAAACCTGTAATCAAAGAGCACAACATTTCTGTGAAACTATAAAGTCCCATATGATCCTCATCATGTCCAGTGACTTCAGAGTGGATCCTCCCTGTCATCCGGCCAGTGTTTGATGTGTGGCAAGCAGCACAGAAGCAGGATAGCTGAGGACTTTAAAAGAAGAGCAGAAAACAGGAACATATGTAGTTGTAAATGTAAATATCAGTGATACTTGTCTTGTCAAAGGGAATAAAATAATGAACTTACACACTCATTTAGGGAGGATCTTGACACTGCACAAAGGAGGCACAGTCAGTCTGACAATGATGGTGATCTGCAGGGATGTTTTCCTGCAGCAACATTCCTGCCGACTGGCCATATGATCCAGAGTAGTTGGTTTGCAATAAACAGAAAGGTGTATATGTTAGGTAGTGTGCACTTAGAGCTGGTCCTAAGAAACAAACACATCCTGTAATAAACTGAATACCTTTAGTAGTGCTGCTGCAAACGTAAAGCCCTTCTATCATGTGTGGTTTCAAAGAAGGTGTTTTGTAGGCTCAGTCACAGAAGCTGTGCAGTCTGTTCAGTCCTGAGTGTCTCAGCTCTGAAGGGGATGGATCACAGAGGGAAACACCTAAGTACAGATATTAAAATACACTCAAAATAGCACTCATAAGGTCAAGTGAAAACACAATTTAAACACTTTACAAAGAATTAATACATGTTTCCATGAAAATAATGTCATTAACCCTTTTTGTTGTGAGTAAATCTCACCGACTGCTAGTGGGACAAGCTAGAAGGAGGACTTATCACAGAATCTCTCCTGTGCTCCAGATGTGAAGTCTCACGCTCTGATCGTACGGCGATGAAGATGGTGATGATGAAGCCTCTCTGATCTGTGGCATTACAGTTTCTGGCTGCTATGTGCTTCACACTGTTGGATTTTACATGTGAAGCTTGGAGAAGACACAGGAGGACTGTGTCTCTCTTAACAAAAAAAAAAAGAAGAAAAGAAACCTAACAACCTCCCACCGTACCCCCCCACATTCAACTCCCGCCTACTCACTCCACTCAACTCCCCAGCCTCACACCATCCAATGTCTATACAAATGTAGGGTATCAGCTGGTAACAAAAAGCAAGTGAAACATATGTAGTACATATGTAACACTGCTGAAACATTTCTGGCCAGAAATGTGCAGTTATCAGCCAGTGCATTTATCATCCCAGACCCAGACCCACCCTGATAAATGCACTGGCTGAAACATGATAAAAGCTCATAAAAATGTATGTTTCATCGAAAGATTTGTCCAAAAATATAATCATATACTTTTGAAAAAGTTTAAAGATTATAATAAACTGAAATCAATAACATTTTTGTAAATATTATTTCAAAATAGAGGCACAGATAAACTGGCTTAACTGTCATTATTGCTGTAATTAGGTTTTTCTTTTTCTTTTTTTTCTTATTCTTTTTTTTTTTTTTTTTAAAAAGCAACCTTTAGTCATTGTTGTTTATTCAGAAACGATGAAGAAGCTGTTGAACATTTATGTGTTGTGTGGGCAATCCTCTGGTCCACCCTCCCTCCCTCCCAGCCACAGTGAGACTGGGGCAGCCTGGCAGGATTTTGAAGCCTGGCTGAAGAGAGGATATGCCTGCACGGTTCGTTTTAAACTGCTATATTTGATTTTTCTGACATTCATAGATTACTGATTTTTAGATTTTCTGTAATAAATATAATTGTCATATTTTACTGATATCATTACTTAATTCATGTAATTGTATTTTATGTAAAAAAATTCAAACATTATACTGCAATGCAGGGCGTTTTTTCTTAAGTCAACTTTTAAATATCGCTCTACTTTCTTAAGTCATTCAAAAATATAGAAATTACTTACTGTATTCAAAGATATAGTTCATGAATCATCACAGGACAATACACAGTATACAGGGTCATGGTAACTATGGTAGGTCTTCATGACTCCAGAATGGAGACATCGCTCTGGCTGAGAAATGAAAATTAGGTCAAGCAGTGTGTTCTTCTCTGTGGTAGGGGCAGTGATGACCTGTGCGTATCCCCTAGATTCAAACAGCTCCAGGATTGGTTTGTTTGCACTGGATAAAACATTCTCATTAAAATCACCACACACTATGATGGGATGACAGTCCATGATCTCTAATGAGTCTAATAGGCTTACCAGGTTTTTCAGGAATGGCCTCAGAGTGTAGTCTGGAGGTCTGTACACAACTGCAATCAGAGCACTGACTGGTGCTTCAACCTTTAAAGCCAGAAATTCAAGGTCAGTTACATTATGGATGTACTGTTTTTCATGCACTTGAAAGTCACTTTTCACATAAACAGCAACTCCACCACCACTTCTGTTTGCCATCTGGGGAAAGTTTGTGTAGGACAGGTGTCTGTTGCGTTTGAACAAATTGTAATTTTCCAAGTGGAGACTCTCTGCGACAAAAGAGCCCCGCAGGTGTGTTTCTGTTAGGCACAAAACATCTGCTAGACACAATTCATGGTGATTCTTGATGTCATTAATGTGAGCTGGCAGTCCCTCTGTATTATGATGAACAATGGTGAAAACCTCTGACCTGCTCAGTGTTTGTATCACGTGTAGAAGAGGCATCATGTCATCAAGGTTGGCTTGTCTCATGTTCTCAAGCGCTGCAGTGATTTCTGGATTGGTGAATATTTTTTTCTCCTCCATATCAAGAAGATACAGTCCACTGAGAGACGTCACTCTACTGACAGCTACGTAGGCCATGCCGGGCTCAAAAATGCTCTTAAGAGAGACAACAGCTGATGTGGTTGTCATTCCCTGTACCTTATGTATTGTACATGCAAAGGCCAGCTTCACTGGGAACTGTCTTCGTACCACTCCTTTCTGCTTTAGATTCTCTTCTGCTCTCTCAATGTACACCATGTCGTCTGCTGGTGTTCGGTTATTCTTTCCAGATGTCTCATTATCCATTTTAAGTCCAAGCTTGATGATGTGTTGGTCATTTTCAGAGTAAACTACTCTAAGTAGTTTTCCAAAAGCTCCATTAACCAAACCATTTTGTATGTCAATGTTTCTGGTGAGCATGACACGAGCTCCTTCTGCAACTTTCAGTGTATCTGGTAACTCGTTTTTACCTCCTTTCAATGGTCTGTCTTGTAGTGCCATTCTGCCAGTTCTAGGATCTTTTCTATAATCATCTGCATGGATGTCAATGATATGAGTATGGAGCAGAGCCAGTGTTGCAGAGTTGTGCGCATCCACTTCTTTATTAGTTGCAAAAATGTGCAACGCATCAGTCGGACAAAGGGCTGGTTCAGTTATGGCCTGTGACAACAAATTTCTATCTGCTTCGCAAAGCACATCCAACTTTCCTTTCACACGGATTCTGTTCAGCATCTCAGCAAAGACAACATCATCTTTCTGACGCATAATCTCAGTCAGAGTGATCATCTGAAAATGCTCCTGCCACAGGTCGATCTCGGACGGGTCGTGCACACAGAGAGGTTTTGACTGTCGCACTGGGGGTAGCTGATAGAAGTCTCCAACAGCAATGACTGACATGCCTCCAAAGGGTCTCCGAGTCCCTTTGATCTGTTTGAGTCTTGCATCTACATATGCAAAGAGATGTCTTGACACCATAGACACTTCGTCAATGACGATTATTTCAGCATTCAAAAGTTCTGATCTGACTTCATCCAGCTGATTGCCAAGTCCCTGAATGGGAGGTTTTAAGCTTCTAGGGAGCTTGAGAAGAGAATGCAGTGTTGTTCCAGAAATGTTAAATGCTGCAGTCCCAGTGAAAGCAGTTAACAGGACAGTGGGTTTTGATATGTCAACGTCGTCTGCATATCTGGGCACTTTGCTCAGTATCTTAGATGCTTCTGAGTAGATGCATTTGATAAGATGTGATTTTCCTGTTCCAGCACCACCATTAATATAAAAGAAAAACTGCTCTGGATTTAGAGAACAGACCCTTTTAATGCACCAGTCTCTAACTGCATAAAATATGCAGGCTTGCTTCTTATTCAGATTCTGAAACATCTGACGTAACAATGTGGGATCAATAGCAGGGGTTCCCTGATGGCTCTGACTTCTGTTGAAGCATCAGCCTGACGGCTGTAGTCGGGCACATCTTCCTGTTCATTTTCATTGTCTCGCTCTCTTTCTTGTTCAACAAGTGGCAACCTTACAAGATCTGATTCAGGTGCCAGATTACACCATTCGTCAATCACACCTCTGTTCTGCTCATATTCCTCAACAGCGCTCTCGATCTCCTCACTGTTTTTCTCATATTTTTCTCTGTTTCTTTTGACAATGTGTTGCACGTACTCAAGACGGTCAGTACCTGGTAGGTGTACACAGCCAGCACCATAGAAAGCCTGATAGGTTGGCAACGATGGCGTTTTCAGTTCGTTGTCTGAACGATGAGGAAGGTACAGTTTAAGCAGTCTTCCATAATATTGCTCTGGATTTTTTTCTTGTGAGCATCGGTGAAATCTGATGATAGCAGGCTTATCGTTTTTGCGCCTTTGCACAAATCCCATCTCATTGAGAAGGGGCAAACATCTTTACCTTTTGTCTGTTGGCCATAGACAATCCTGCAAGTAGCAGCAAAGTCTGCCATGCACATCTCCTCATACTCTGGTGTTTCAGGTCTGGCTTTGTATTTGTCATTCAAAGATGTCATCCAAACATTGGAAGACTCAGGTGTTGTGTTGTCCAGAACTGACAGGGGACGACTCATTTTCACAGGATTATCATCAGTTGGAATGAATATTACAGCACGTGAACATTGCTTCATGTGAAGACCACATGCACGAGCAACACACTCCTGGGCACTGATCTCTCGCTTCTTTGAATATGCCTGCATGACGGCTCTCATTTCATCACACTCATTTACACTGTCTTTATGGGAGTTCTCAATGACAGTTTTCAGGTACTCAGAAAGCCCGCCCTCTTTTTTGATATATATTTCATTAAATAATTTGCAGCGCCGAAAGCATCTAAAACAAAGCTTATGTCGATATTACTGTTCCAGGCTTCAAGCAGATGTGGATTATAGCTGTTTATCCAAGAGTCTTTTGGATCACGCTTTAGTATGATCGTACTCCTTGTGTTCATTTTATTCAGGTATCTCTCATATTCTGCATGTGTCAACTTGCATCTTGCCAAGAGCTGCTCTAAACTCATGGAAGCAGTTTCAGGCTCATTCAGCAGCTGGTTCAGTGGTCTGAGCTTGTTCTTTGCAGTTTCTACCTCCAGTTCATCATCCTCACTGGGTCTTGTGATCATCGTCTCATTGCAGGGTGGTTTGGGAAAACCAAAACGGCACCCAGAGCTTAAACTCCTAAAGCACGTCTTTGTGTGGTTCTTACTGTGTTTTTGCACTTCTGTTACTTTCTTGTACAGTTCAGGTTGTTTATGTGGATCAGGCAGCTGAGCTGTGATGTATTTGTTTATAAAATCAACAACAGTTTGATCATCATCATCCTCAAACACAGGAGCACCTTCTACCCACAGGAGGCAGTGTATGTGTGGGCTTCCTCTGTGCTGAAACTCCACTCTGTAAAGTAGTCAATGACTTTGCCAAGTGGCTCTGCAGGAGATAAGAGTAAATCTCTGAATAATGCTTCAACTCTCTTGTCAAACATGCGCATTGTTGTGACAGGATTGCTTCTCAGGATGTCACACTTTGCTGACCAGTCAAGTCCTTCAAAACTCACTTGTTCACCTTGCTGCCTTGTTATTGCTTCAATCACTTCAGGCCAGCGCATTTCAGCAGCTGAGAATGTGCAAAAGAACGTGGGAGTTCCCAACTGTCTGATCATGGCAAAAAGATCTCTTGTTGTTTTCTCCCAATAGGCTGGGGTTCCTCTCAGAGGCTGCATGAATCTCACTGCGTCTTTATTTCTCACCAGTTTCTCCACCTCATGTTTATCTTGTAACATGCCTGAGGTTATTTTTCTCCCATCTCTGGTCAAAGGCTTTGCCTTCCTTAACTGTATCGTCATGCTGGAAGTAGCCAAGTGTATTTCAGTCACAAACTGTGCAAAGAACAAATAGTTTGTGTCTTTGGCAAAACGGTCATCAATGCAGAAAAGTCTTGATTTGAAATACCCACTGGGGGATACTTTGATCAGCCTTCTTTCATCAAGTGTGTTTTGGCCTGTAGGAAACTGCACAGGGAAGGCCATGGCCTCCAGTTTAGGTGTTTTGAAAAAACTTATTGGATTGTTTCTCTCTGCAGGAGCAACAGAGTAGATTCCTTCACTGAAACATAATATCTCCTCAGCCACATCAGGGGGCTGCAAACAGGACTCGAGTGCAAAACCACCATTAGTCAGTCCATCTGCTTGCTCTGAATCATCTCTCATCTGTTCACATGGTTGTTCACCATCACAGGGTAACATGTCGATATTCTGTTCATTTTTATTTTGTGCTTCACTCAGTGCATTTTTCTCACAGCTGTCAATTTCCATTAAATCAGCCTCATCGTAATCGTCCTCATTCATGTTTTCATCATCATCATCATCGTCCTCCTCATCTTCATCAGGAAGTGTTGGATCACACAGCTCAGCATCATCTCTGATGCTCACATCCTTATACTGTGGATGAATCTGCTTGAGTTTATGCAGTGCTTGCACAAGTTTAGACCAGCTTACAGTCTGAAACAGCTGATGACCTTTATAAGACAAGCGTCTCTTCAGTTTAACTCTCATGACTTGAGAATTAATTCTTAATCGAGGCAATGCTTCAACAGTTTCCTGTACCTCTGATGGGACACAGACCACATTTCCTCTAATTGCTCTTTGTCTGCCTTTGGGAAGAGGAATAATCTTGGCAAATGGTATGCACTTGGCTATGAGATGTCTCTCCAGTATGTTGAGATCAGACAGTTCAGGTGGAATATCAGCAAGATCCAGTTTATTGGCAACAGCAAGTACTGGCATGGATCCATTTTTAAGATGACTGTGGCAGGTGTGACAAATCCACTCTCTCTTTCTCTCATCAGGCACATTGCACTGCTCATTTCTGCAGTTTTCATCACAAAGATGAACAAACCTTCCTGTCAAACATGTTGCAACCACATGTGGATTTTTCACATAATTTGACCTTGTGCAGGGTCGCACTTGGTTTGGAAATGAAGCCTTGAAACAGACAGTACATGGGTAAGATGGTCCAGCTTTGATTTGTGATTTGAACACAGATATGGCCTCGTTGATCACACTGTTGTCGCTCTCTTGGGTTTGTATGTTCACCCATCTGTATTTCCTTTTTATTTTCATGGCACATCTCATATTGTGCATAATCCTGAATGCAAGATTATTTGATACCTGTCTCGCATTAGTTGTTTCATAGTTGTCTGTGTCTTACTCTGAATGCGTTGTCACGTGCATAACGCTGAGTCACTCGAGATCTCTGTCTCTCTCTGAATTTGGC